>NC_068360.1:17129777-17342277 GCF_020536995.1 Dreissena polymorpha
AATGCGTCTGTAGATATAACTTCTGGTGTCTTAATAGTCCAGATTAGTTCACGAATATTTCTATGAGCCGATGTCACATTTTACACAACAAATCTCAAGAAACTCAAGTTAATTAAAAATTCAATTATTCATTAAACTCTTTCATCGCAACACACTAGTACCATACTATATGTGTGTTTCGTGTCGCTTTAATTGCATCGATACAACGCCAGTTTACCACAAGGTTGCTTCAGGCAAACACATACATAAAAAAATATCACCGTATAGGTGAATTCGGTTGTCGTAAAACAATGAATAAAAAATACAGTGTGTTCAACGATCTACTGAATCTAGATTAATAATTGTCAGTTATACAACAAACAAGGTTTTCCTCAAAAGTAATTGCGGTTTACCTGATCAGGATATCTCTATTATGTAAACGTTTACTTTTTATCAATTTCGTGAAATGGGATAGGTGAAACGATCATTTTAATACAACGTATTGTCAGGGTGTTTTTTTCCTCATTCAAATATTTAAAAAAAACGCAAAATTCCTTGAAGCAAGATGAGTGTTTGATTATGAAGCGGATATCGGTGTTTTTACTTCCTAAATACAACCGTGACGTAGCATTAGATCAACATATATACGCGACAGTGCATGCAGTGTGTATTTTGTTCAGCGCATTAAGTTTCCCCATAATAGTTTAAGGTAATTGACACTGCGCTTTTAACTCTTTACATACCTTCGGTTGAAGTCGAAAGAAGAAACGGCCGAAATATGAATAACTACTCAAAATATTAATGTGTTCGGTTCTATGATTTACCCGTGAAAAATGCAGCGCATCATGAGATTTGTATACTGCGTTTCTAAGATGATTTTGAAATAGAGTTATTTCTTGTAATTTGATGATTTTTTGGTTTTATATACTTATATGTTTTGTTTATATATAATATATAATATTTCATTATTATCCATGTTTAAATTGTTGTTGCTTTTGTTGTTGTTGTTTAAATAAATGTTTATGATTTACGGCTACCGATGTGTTCTGTAGAGCTGCAACGATTCGATCCGATTCATCGAAAATCGATTCGAAATGCTTCGATTCGATAACGATACCAAACCTACCAAATTCGATTCGATTCTTTAACATATAAACATATATATACATAGATACGTAAAGCGCGCTGTATTCTGACTATTGATACAGGAAGGTGTAGGTTTTATCTTTACCTGTAATTACGACGCGCGCGATTGGTTGCTTATTACTTTAGTCATCCAATCAATAAGCCCGTTACGGTCTACTTTCGGAAAAGCGTCAAAATGGCTGAACAAGTTGTTGCCGACAAATTGAAATTATCAGATGCGACTAAGAAGCTAAAATCAAAAGTGTGGCAGTATTTTGGGTTTCGGGATGGTAGCCGTACCAATAAAGCAAAGTGTAAACTGTGCTTCACGGATGTGGCGTACGCTAAGTCCGGCTCAACCACTAATCTAATTTAATGCTATATGTCAAACGCAAACATAACGTTGATTTAGCAAGACAAAGAGGTCGCACAAGTGCAACTACTCAAGTCGCCAGCCAGAAAAGTAGTTCTATTACTGTTGGAGTTTTGTTAAGTTTATTAGAGAATGTGATTTGTCCTACAGGTAACAGGTGATGTTGTCATGGCACAGTGGTAGACATGCTTATAGCGGTTTTGGATAAAGGTGTAATAGTGATAGTACTACCATTCAACTGATTCCAGATACGTTCTTATGATTATTTATTTATTTTTTATATTATTGTGTAATCAACACAATCTTCTAGTCAGAATTTTTTATATTAAAATTGAGTCCTAATTTGCTATTCTTTTTTATGTGTTTTAAACTTTTATTGAAGTCACATTTGAACAGAAATGTTAATTTTGAGGCATAAGAGTGAATATATGATAAACCTAGGTTTGAAGATGAATCGAATCGAAAAAATTGGTAACGGAGTGTCTGAAATCGAAATCGAATCGAATCGAGCTGTTGGTGAATCGTTGCAGCTCTAGTGTTCTGATATATTTGTGTTCTACATGTTAAGTGTAAATTATATATGTATTAGCATTTTTATAACACGATTGTTCAGCACTTTTATTACACTAATATTCAAACGGTCTCCGGAAATAATGATTTTACTAATTATGAATATAAACAAACAATATTAAAATCTTACAAACTTCAATTTTCAAGTTCATCATTAAGAAAATAGAAATGATATAACTCATAAAATGTTTGATAGCCGATCAAGTCTTAATATATCGTAAGACTGCATAATTTATGTATGCCTTACTTATAAAATCGCCAAAGACTTGTCATTAATTTTGTATAGCTCTGAAACACCTACGGTCGGATATATCGACTAGACATAATTCAAAATAACATAAACATTTTTAAATTGATCATTTCCATTAAGTTTAATATAAATGCGTTTAATTCAGTCTCGAATGGTACAACTCAAAGTAAACGAAAAGAATAACCTTGATAACTGGATTTATCAATCCATCATTTCCTCTAAGTTAAATAAAAGCTTTTTGTACTTTTCATGTATCATTATTCATTTTTTTTAAATGTTATATGATCTTACATTCGTTCATGCACCGTAGTTTAAGTTTTAACTCTTCCAGTGCTGGAACCGAATTTTGAAGGCCTTTGCAAACAGTTTGGATCCAGATGAGACGGCACAGAACGTGGCGTCTATTCAGGATCCAAACTGTTTGCTATTCTGATAGTATTCTTTTAATAAAAAAATCAAAGAAAATGCTTATTTTTGAAATTCAACAGACGACATATTTGCAGACGACAAATTGTCCAGCATGCAAAGGGCTAAACACCGATATCAATCCGTCAAGTTTTATGGCGCATGTATATCGGAAATATATTGAACGGCCACATTACGTGTGTCTGTGTTATCATGAGGTGAACTTGACTAGTGTTTGTATTTTGTGTAAAATAAACAACCAACGCGAGTATTATAAAAGCATAATAAATAGCCTGATAAGTCAAATCCTAAAAGGGACCGTCAACCACAAACGACAAAAAAAGGAAAGTTATAAAATACCGTACTTTTTTACAATAATTAGTTGATATTTATTAAAATATCACGACTGGTATATTACATTACTTGAAAAAAGTTAATATTTTCAATATATTCGGTAATAAAATTTTGCGATGTAAAATCGAAAGTACATCGCGAAAATAGGTGACATAACGATATACACAAAATGAATAACGCAAGTAGATTGATCATTGTATATACACAGGTGGAAGTAACGTACCCAGGATAGTATTTTTCAGATATATATTTCTTAGGAGCCCAATATATTCAAATAAATATATAAAAGCATGTTTAATTAGAAAAAAATTGACAAAGAGACATGAAAAAAAAACCTACCCTCTGATTATGGAATCATAACAAGGTCATTAACTAGACTTTATTATAGACCTGTCTTCGCGGGCCGCAAAAATGTCAAAAATAGCTTTAATCCAAAGCATCCCTTGATCCTCCTATTGGTAATTGGACAACCTTTCAAAAAAAGTAAACTTCAAAAATATCTGTCCGGCCGTTAACTCACAATCGGTCGAAAACCGAGCAATATTTCGAGTCCGTTTGTCAACACGAATAAATCTTCTACAGACTTTCAAACAATATTTTTTAGTTTTTGCCCCTTAATCGATAGCTCCCGTCCTATTCCTTTGAGACAACGAAGCGTGTCAAATAATGCATGCATATGCAACCACTTACCCCTAAAAACTTATTCCAATACAATCAGAATGATAAGTAATTTCCATTTATTCACATTTATTAAAACATCGTTGTTGTTGTTGATTGGATATTTATGTACCTGGCTCTGTCAGTGTAATTCACTGCTAAGCCGGGTTCAAGAGCGATGGCTACTTTCGTTTTCAAGTAAATCAAATTTAGAGTTAAAACAGTTGTTGCAAAGAAAATATAACATTTTGAAATTAGTTTTTAGGGGTAAGTGGTTGCATATGCATGCATTATTTGACACGCTTCGTTGTTTCAAAGGAATAGGACGCGAGCTATCGATTAAGGGGCAAAAACTAAAAAATATTGTTTGAAAGTCTGTAGAAGATTTATTCGGGTTGACAAACGGACTCGAAATATTGCTCGGTTTTTGACCGACTGTGAGTTAACGGCTGGACAGATATTTTTGAAGTTAACTTTTTTTGAAAGGTTGTCCAATTGCCCATAGGAGGATCAATGGATGCTTTTGATTAAAGCTACTTTTGACATTTTTGCGGCCAGCGAAGACAGGTCTATGATAAATTCTAGTTAATGACCTTGTTATGATTCCAATATCAGGGGTCGGGGATTTTTTTTTCATGGCTCTTTGTCAATTTTTTTCTCATTAAACATGATTTTATATATTTGTTTGAATATATTGGGCTCCTAAAAAAATAAATTAAAAAAAAATACTATCCAGGGTACGTTACTTCCACCTGTGTGTATATATATATAAAATATACAATTCACTACGCATGCATAATTTGCATTTCTGGGTTAACCAGTTGACGATGATGAACAATCTAATTGCGTTATTTATAGTTAACATATAGTAACCTGGTAGACATACCCAGGAAAATTACATTACCGCATACACTAAAAATATGAAAACTTAACAACTTTTTCAAGTAATGTAATATACCAGTCGTGATATTTTAATCAATATAAACTAATAATTAAAAAAAATACGGTATTTTAGAACTTTTATTTTTTCGTCGTGTGCGGTTGACGGTACCTTTAAAGGCCCCCCCCCCGTATTTACGCCTGTAAAAATTGCATTTCAATGTTAACAGGTTCAACAGTACATGTACACATCGCTGTCTTATTATAAATATTCCAATTCAATTTGTTCTGAGATCAATTTTTTTATATGAAACGGAATCATATTATTTTATATCTCTACTTTCTACTTTCTACTCGGGGAGCGACCAAATAAGCAAAAATCACTCAAAAATGCCAAAAACAGGTTCTACTCAGAAAACGGACTCGAAATGGGAACGTATTTTCTCAATAGGTATGATCCGACTTTTTGCTTATTCGAGCTTAAATACACATTTTAAAACAAAACACAGAAATCTTTATTATATGTACTTGTATTTTTATATTTTTGTATTGCCAGTACATGTGTAAACAGTTCTTACATCAATATATAATAATACATTTTCGTTCTAAATCAGCATTACGTATTTCGCATTATTTCATCTCAGTGTCTGCGTTCAGGTCCCTGGATACGATTCTCTCCACGAGACTCCGCCAGCTCGGATTTCCACTCCCTCTGGTTTCACAACGGAAGTTCCCGTCGTTCAGGAAGCTCATCACGTGTCCGGCCTCAGTCCGGGCCACCGCAGCGCTTGAACTCAGCTCGCGGTTCAAATTGCACGATGACGTTGCTGCGAAAATACACAATATGAAGCTATGCGTAAATTACAAAAAGACTGTAAACAAGTTGAAATAGCAAAGCAATCTTTCTGCGTAGTCTAACTATATGTCGCTTAGCGTATCGACCATGTAAGAGATAGCCCGCCGTATTAAATATCGTTAATGTGCAATTTTTGAAAAAGTATAGGTGCCTAGTCAACACGTATGTAATAAGTGATTAAACATAATATATAATATACAAGAACATTCTAAAGGCAATTTTCATGCAGACCTTTGACTCGCTGACACAGTCGATCATCCGAATCAACTTATATTATAGCATGCCGCCGACTTTCACGCGCATGCAAGCAAATCACATGACGTACATTATATGACTCCAATCTCATACCTAGAACTAGCTGATTCGATTGATCAGATTTCCAGTCGTCAGAGAAGTAGCCCATCAGGAGATAGTTACTTCCGGCGCTTAAGAGGACTCCACAGAGGGTATCTGCGTCAGTTGCCTGGATGACTTGACGTGCGGCGTCCAACTCGGGACTCGGCCTGAAAAAATCCAAGTACACGAGAGATGCTCCATAAATATTGGGATTTTATCGTGGCAGCGTTTTGTCGCGGCGATACATGTTTTGTCATCGGTCCCACTTAGCTGCTGTCTCCCTAATGCGATTGGAAGAAATGATGAGGACAAAACAACAGAATACCAAGCAAGATCGGTTGGGGCCCGGAATAAGATAGGTGCCAAGTTTGCAGCCCTGAACATCATAGACAGTTACATCGATACCATCACCAACAACATCAATAATAATAATAATAATCTCTTGATTTTATTTATAATAATCTCTTTATTTTATTTTCCGAAGATAACTCATTAAGACAACACATTGATACAAAGTCATGCAAACAGTTTAACAATGGCAATCTTATTTTCAATGAGGCCTTCAAACAACTATGGTATGTTTAATGCATTTCTACATTATAATGCAAACATGTAGACTTTGACGGACATAAGAGTACTGTAACAGTGTAATAGAAGTGTCATAAAAAGCAAGTATATTATATTTCTTCTCTTATATTATTAATTTCTCTTCCAATATTGAAATGGTCTCAAGGAACAAATATTTATTAACAGAAAGTATTTAAGAATATAAATGTATTGTTGATTGCATTTTCTCATATGCACACACTCTAACGCACGCATGCACACACACGCGCGCACGCACACACCTATACACACACACTTATACAAATACCATATCTTAATTAACACGACCAATAACAATAACAAAAAGTTAACAAAATCAGCCGCGTACATTATTGTACAAAGTCAGAGTTTAAAAACGTGGAATACATTATTCTTGAAATAGTTTACGATTGATAGAAGTGGCTGACAAACACAAATATTATAATTACAGAAAACAATATTCATGACCAGTGTTGTTCACAATAGGATATGAAATTACACAACTGATTTAAAGAATAGCCTGCACCTCCTTGCTATATAAATAGTTTGAAAAAGCAATATGTATATTTGTTTGCAGAAATAAAATTAAATCTACAGTAATCATTACGACAGATGGAGGATTATTTGACTTTTAATAAGAGGAAAACAAAAAAAATGTTACTACGCGTGAGACTCATTTTGCGCCTCAAAGAGAAAATATTTGTTAAGCCTATGTTTGAAAGTGGTGAGAGTGAGAGATTGGCGAATACTAACCGGTATGTGGTTCCATATTTCCATACCAGAGTAACTGAACGACTTTTTAAAAAGGTTTGAGTGAGGTGTTTTATGCGTCAAATCATTGTTTGATATCGATCTTAAATTGTAATTATTGTTTTTCACCAGTTTTATCAAGTCGTCAATATATGTGGGCGTCAAATTATGAAGAGATTTGTAAATAATTATACATGTGAAATATTAACATCTGTTTTCAAAAGAAAGCCATTGTATTTTTTTGTAATACATCATAATCATTTATATTTAAGTCATTACGTAATATTACTCTTAAAAACCTTCTTTGCAGTTTTGATATTCTGTTTATGTCTCTAGTATTTGCATTTTGCCATGTGACACATCCATAATCAATCATTGGTGTTACATACGCATTATAGAACATAATTTTCATCTCAGGTGTTAGAAAATATTGTATACGCCTGAACAGTGATAATTTCGAAACAAGTTTTGAACAAGTTATATCAACATATGCCTTCAATTTAAATGTTTATCAATATGGATACCTAGAAATTTTTGGGTTGCAACATGTTTTATTTTTGAGTTATTTACAAACAAATTTAGATCTTCTGAATGTTTAAGTTTTTGGCGTGATCCTATAGTCATGCAAGTAGTTTTATCTGGGTTGACTGCCATATTATTTATCATACACCAATTTTTTGCAATTTATCATTGTTATATTATTCCCTTTACAGTGGATTGTTACATCATCAGCATACATGTCAGATTCTGATGTTAGTTTTAAGGGTAGATCATTCACGTAAAGTAAAAATAACAAAGGACCTAAAATGGAGCCTTGTGGTACACAGGAACTTATCATGAAGGTGTCTGATGTTACTCCATCTGCCCGAATTAGTTGTAAACGGTTTTGTAGATATGATTGAAAAAACTTCAAAGACGAATTCGAAAAATGATATAGTTGCAACATGGGCAGAAGAATGGT
Organism: Dreissena polymorpha; assembly: GCF_020536995.1. Taxonomy (NCBI): domain Eukaryota; kingdom Metazoa; phylum Mollusca; class Bivalvia; order Myida; family Dreissenidae; genus Dreissena; species Dreissena polymorpha. The sequence goes on from NC_068360.1 coordinate 17,137,858, forward strand.
GTGGTCTACTAAGTCAAATGCTTTTTTGAAATCTACAAAAACAGTTCCTATCATATAACCATCGTCCATACAATTTAACCATGAATCAACGAGTCTGATTAAAGCAGTTTGGCATGAGTGGTTTTGTCTAAAACCCGCTTGGTGTTCATTTAGTATACAGGTTTCTTTTAAATATTTATTCAATTGAATGGCTACATGTCTTTCAATTATTTTAGAAATTGAAGGTTATAAAGAGATAGGTCTAAAATTATTTTGATCATGTTTATCTCCTCCTTTATGGAGAGGTACGACACTTGCTAATTTAAGTAAGTCTGGAAAGATTCCAGTTGAAAATGATGTATTTATTAATGTCATAAGAGGTTGTACAATATAATCTTTGCAAAGTTTAAGGATATTAGGTCATATTCTGTCTAAGACACTACTTTTACTTCAAGGGGGTCTTGATGTCATAGGTCGAAGAAGTGTTGGGAGACAGAAAAGGATGAACAAGCCATGGATGACGACTGATATCGTGGACGTCACTGACAACAGAAGATAACTGAGTCATTGGAAGTACACAATCCTGTACTCGAGGACAGAATACCACAAAGCAAACAGGAGATGAGAAAGAAGATGACAAATGCCAAGGAGGAGTGGATTAAGGAGAAATTAATGGAAATTGACAAAGAGGTGATTCCAAAGAGCAGTAAGAAGGCCTACAGCACCCACAAGACCCTCACAAAAACCAGTCAGCACAAGGCCAGTTATATAGCAGACACTGAATACGGCAGCGCAATCTATAACCCGATTGAACAAGACCCCCGTCTGCTTCAGAACAATCCTAAACCAGAAGGGAACGACGAAAGTCCGTCCATACTCAAGGCAGATGTGAAGGAAGTAGTGTACGTCATTAGACAGTTATTGCTTGGGGTAATGATTAACAAGAAATATCTTTAAAAAAAGGTATACGGTGTCGATTATGGTTGTAGTTGGTGAATGGTAAAGAGATCAATAAATGAGATCAAAGATAGCGAATGTCTTTTTCTGTGCAGTTCTTAGCTGCATCACACGCAGTACGGGATGTTACGCGGAGTTTTCGCGGTTTATTTTACATTATTACATATTGCTGATCATAAACCTATAGATGGAAGTGGATTAAGCTGTTGTTTCGAATGCCCATAGTTTTAAGCAAAATTGCACAAACCGCATGGCATAATAAAAATTGTGAACGCAGTTGGAGAGACACATATACATATAAATGAAACTGACATTTGTTTAAGAAGAAGCGATGGTTACCTGAAATTTTGCTTGATTGAAAGCATTCCATGGCAAAACCTTCATTTTCAAAACAATATCTTGTTTTATGTTCATGCAATATTAATATGTAAATGTATTTCCATGTTTCATTTATTACAAAACCTTAACTGCGTCTGTATTGTGAATTGAAATAACAACAAACATTCGTGATGCTACCCTTAAACCCCGCAAAAACACTTTTTCTATTTGGCTGAAACACTTATAATAACAATATACCATTAAAGTTGGAATTTCCTAATGTCACCATTGATGTAACAAATAACAGTTTTGTCATGGAAAAGTTTATTTTCATTCTTAGCGTTTAGAAAATAAAACATTGATAGTTAGATGACAAACACATATATTGCGACTATTATTTAACAAGAATTAAATCGAATCTGATTTTTCAAAGGCGACCATGTGCAGCTCTGAGAACACAAAAATCGCCATTATTGTGTTAACAATAAACGCTCAAATTTATAACACAACTTAATTACAATTAAACCAGTAAAACCATACAAACCTATACATTTAATTCAAATGAGTGCAATAAAATATCAATAAAATAGTGTACTCACGACAGTTATTCACCAACAATGATTCTCGCAGCTTTGCACCGACACAATTGCTGCCATCACTTGATATAAATAATGACCCCCAATTATTCCGTGAGGCCTAATAAAAACTGTTTCCTGTCCTGCCCGGGTACCAAAACTATAAATAAACAGTCGGTTTATTATTAAACATAGTATTATTATTATTATTATTATTATTATTATTATCATTAGTATCTATTTATTATTGGTATTATTATATTATAGTAGTAGTAGTAGTAGTAGTAGTAGTAGTAGTAGTAGTAGTAGTAGTAGTAGCAGCAGCAGCAGCAGCAGCAGCAGCAGTAGTAGTAGTAGTAGTAGTAGTAGTAGTATGAGTAGTAGTAGTAGTGGTAGTAGTAGTAGTAGTAGTAGTAGTAGTAGTAGTAGTAGTAGTAGTAATAGTAGTAGTAGTAGTAGTAGTAGTAGTAGTAGTAGTAGTAGTAGTAGTAGTAGTAGTAGTAGTAGTAGTAGAAGTAGTAGTAGTAGTAGGAGCAGCAGCAGCAGCAGCAGCAGCAATAGTAGTAGTAGTAGTAGTAGTAGTAGTAGTAGTAGTAGTAGTAGTGGTAGTAGTAGTAGTAGTAGTAGTAGTAGTAGTAGTAGTAGTAATAGTAGTAGTAGTAGTAGTAGTAGTAGTAGTAGTAGTAGTAGTAGTAGTAGTAGTAGTAGTAGTAGTAGTAGAAGTAGTAGTAGTAGTAGTAGTAGTAGTAGTAGTAGTAGTAGTGGTGTAGTAGTAGTAGTAGTAGTAGTAGTAGTAGTAGTAGTAGTAGTAGTAGTAGTAGTAGTAGTAGTAGTAGTAGTAGTAGTAGTAGTAGTAGTAGTAGTAGTAGTAGTAGTAGTAGTAGTAGTAGTAGTAGTAGTAGTAGTAGTAGTAGTAGTAGTAGTAGTAGTAGTAGTAGTAGTAGTAGTAGTTGTAGTAGTAGTAGTAGTAGTAGTTGTAGTAGTAGTAGTAGTAGTAGTAATAGTAGTAGTAGTAGTAGTAGTAGTAGTAGTAGTAGTAGAAGTAGTAGTAGTAGTAGTAGTAGTCATCATCATCATTAGTATTAGTATTAGAATTAGTATAAGTATTAGTATTATTTTTAGTATTAGTATTAGTATGTATTAATGCACCGCGGACATACAACACCCAATTTGTTCCATGTTCTAAAATATTCAAGACCAAATAGTCGTTAACCAGCTAAAGTGATCTACCAACATGCAAACGGTGCCTTAGCAAACATTGTACAAAACCAGGCAAACCGTGCATTACGAAGTTACGTGATTGTATCGACTGAAAAGAAGATCTTTATAGACAAACTTTATAAAGTGTTGAGGTCAAAGTAACTAAAGGCGGACAGGAAACATGAAAATTAACATCTTTTTAGCATTTGGCCTCATAAACCACTTCAGTAAAAAAATCTCCAAACATGGCAAATTTGAAAATGTCAAAGATCTGTCTTCTCAAAGAGTTTGTGGGCAAAATTGTGCGACACATGCAAATTATAAAATGTCAGTTCCGTAACATAACATTCCTCTTATAAATGAATCGTTTAACTCCGGTAAATGGCATTAATTCAGGCAATTTTCGAAATAAAGAGACATGGGTTATTCGAATTTGCGCTAGAATGTCTGTTCGCATAATATGGAGGTTTTCCCACGAATCACAATTCATGGACAAACTCGTATTGATCAAACTACAAACACATGTTGACTACAGCCGGAATAAGCTAAATTTAAAAACAAAATCTTGGAAATTAAATCAAGGTGACCCATTTAAAATCCTCTTAAATGCACTGCATTATGAATGTAAACACATTATATATTTAGTATCGGTGCTACTAAATGCACAATGTACGCGAAGTTTGTACCACACTAATTATAAAAGTACTCACAAAGATGTGGATGTACGGATAACAACCACTAACACATTTTGTCCCGTGTTTCGTTTTTTTTTAAGTTGAGGATTTATATTAAAAAACGAAGAACATTGGTAATAAAACTGTTAATAAATTATCATGTAGCTAAATGTTTGTAAAGAAAAAACCTCTTGGTGTCATGTAAACTTGGGCTTTACATGCCTGGCAACCTTTATACTTCTAAATCATGTACATAGCGGACTACTTTTCGCCCTTTCACTTTGGGTAAAGATCAAATGTAGACGATTGAACACGTTAAAATGGTTTGACGAGTTAAATTAGTTCTTAAATTTCAATATATATATATACATTTAAATTTAAGAACTAACTTATTGTGATATTGAATTGTATATTTCTTTTATAAAGTAGAATGTATCTTTAATTAAGTTTTGTGTTGAACAATTTACGGGTAGAGAAAGGTTTCAGACAAACAAAGAATAGCCTGATGACATTAACTGTTTTAACATGGAAATTGGGTTTCGAGATAAATATATGCATTGTGTTTGCCGCGTGAAGATATTCAACTTATCGTGGAAGCAAACAAAACGAAACGAAAATTAAAATTAAATGGTTATTTTAATTCATACGAAAACTTTGTCAAATAGAGTATTAGCCAGAAGAGATTCCATGTGTATATGCAAGTGTGTCAAACGATGGGTTAGGAACAGGGTTTTTTTGCTATAAAATAGCAATATTGGCGAGGATAAATGTTGCATCATGCTCGACACAGGGGTACACATTTTGTAAGTTGAAAATTGCAGTCACCTTTGTTTTAATGGTCTGTTGCTTTTGGTGATACTAGAATACTAGAATTAACGTTTGAAAAACATCTTTGTTCTACTTTAGTGTGTACGATTCGGAACGCTGATTAAATTTGATTCGATGCCTATAACGATATTTTGTTTTGTTACTCTGTTTTTTGTTTCATTAAATTGTTGTGGACTATAACGCATTGCGAAGTGGGAAAGATCACAAATATTTTTTATTATACTGCGCAATGTTTGATTAAGTTAAATAAATATGTTTTGCAATTTCTTTTAGTAATTGATCGTTTATATTTGTAATGTCTCCCCAAAGAGTTTTCATAAATATTGTGAAGCGTTAATAAAATACCAGGTTAGTGTGATTGTGTACTTGAATTTATCCGACTCGTCTCAGAAAGACTAACACGGCGTAAACAGTTCTTCAACTCGTCGGATAAATTCAAGTACACAATGACACTTCAATATTATTATCTATATAAACACAAACGGTTTTGCGAAAATAAAGAACAGTGCCGTTAAAAAAATGTTATTAAAATGATTTACAGTTCATTTTCAAACAATACAACATCTATTGAGTTTTCTTTCAATTGTCTGTTGCTGTGATGTAGTGTCCGCAGACCGACCGGTACCGGCGGCAGCGACTGGACGTGACCGCCCACTGTCCGCCAGTCGGATTATGGTACTGTCTGGTAGCCTCGGCACTGGTTCATGTACGTCTGTCCGCAGAATGACCGGTTCCGGCGGGAGCGACCGGAAGTGACCGTCCAGTGTCCGTCAGTCGGATTATGGTACTGTCTGGTATCCTCGGCACTGGGTCAAATACGACTGGCTGTAAAAGAAAGTGTTCTATGTGTCAGTTGTTTTTATAAGTGTACACTTGATATGAACCGAGTTGTTGCTGAGAACACTATGAAACCCTTTTTCCGATAATATAGATAGATAGTAGCATAGATAGTAAAAATACAAATGACCAGGATAATGAATTTTCATTTAATTAAAAATGGCCTAAAATCTTCGTTTTTCAAAAAAACGAACAGTCGAGTAACACCAGTTATTTAACTTTTTTTCCTAAGCGATAAAATAATATCCGAATACAGTATATAATGGCTTGTTAACTGACCTGTACTTGCCTTGACCCTGCATTGTTTGGCGCCAACTCATCGAATGGGATATCGCCATGGCAACTGAACGTGTCGTCGTTCAGGAAGTTAAGCCATCTGGCCACCTGCATGTCTGCCTCGTTGGGTTTCGAGCGCAGCACCCGATTGAAGTCACAGATCCCCGTCGCTATTTAAGAAATATATATGGTGTATTTTCATTTATATGCTGTAATCCTATAGTGGAGGGACTAATTTTTTACAAGTCAGTAAATTGACATATTCAAGCATGCAGCACATTTGTGTAGAAATAAGGCTTTCTGTGATCGAAACAAATAAATTTTAATTTGTTTGGACTATATGTCGGACTATAAACAACGATTTGGATGTCCGATGCGTATGAATTCAATCACGACAGCGTTTGCCCAAGTTATTCCATATGGTAACCAGGTGTGGTCGCGTATTGCAAACTATACCAGCCCGACTGGGGACTTTGTACACTTAAATAAAAACTATTTGGCCCAACATCGTAACAATATTGCTTTTTTGCCAAGTCACGGTCCATATGGAACCCTCACGGGCTTGATTGTATAGACCATTATGGACTTTTATGTTTGTCCTATATGAGTAAATACAACTGTGACCATCTTTTTGCAAGATAATTAATATGGGACCCACTCTGGGACATCAGCTCTGGTAAAGCCCATTTCGTATGGGGTGGCGTACTGGTTTTCGAATGGGGTATTTGTAATGGACAAAATGGGCTTCCTAGCTTGAATCCATATGAACCTTATATTTTAAAATTATTACTATTTTAGAGCCACATCATGTTGATAATAACGTCGCAGTTTAACCCAATGAGTATAGTGCGCCAACATCGGACTACTTTGTGGGACCAGTATGGGATTTCAAATCGTCTTCCGGACGAAGTAACTTAACTAGGTTTTTGTAATGTCAAGAGAGAGGAAATGGACCCCACACATTACCTATACAGATTATATGCACAGGTAATCACATTTGGTAGCGTACTGAGACCTTTAATGGTGTATTTTCAGCGAACCCACACGGGCGTCATTGCTTGATCTTTATGAGCTTAGTCGGTCCAACATCGGGCCCTTTATTTTTTTCCAGTTATAGTCGATTCTGATCACACACGGGTTTATGTGAAGGGACCATAAAGGGCTTTTAAGATGGGTTCCTGATAGGACTTTGCTTGTCCCCACCAGGGTTTCATAAGTCAATAAAATGCATATTGGTCCCGCACGGGACCCATTATGTATTTCAGTCCAGTTTAAACCCATTTTGTACCCATGCGTTGAATGGCATGCATGTTTCCGTGGTTGATTTTCAGTTTACACATATTGGCCTCCTGTCCTAGTCGCATATATGGACCTGCACAAGCACAAGCAATACCATTCTGCTCCCACACGGGGTCAATATTGTATATATCGAATGCATTTTATATAACCAAAATAAGACGCTTGTAGGATTGCTTGCTAAATAGTTGTTTGCGACTATCGTGAACAATAAGTCTTATACAAATATGTAGTCTGTATGCGTCTCTCATCATGTCTTTTGTAAACACATTACGAACAAATTGAATAATATATGGATGGATGGATGGATTGATGGATTGATGGATGGATGGATGGATGGATGGATGGATGGATGGATGGATGGATGGATGGATGGATGGATGGATGGATGGACTACGGATTGACTACGGCTGGCTGGCTGGCTGGCTGGCTGGCTGGCTGGCTGGCTGGCTGGCTGGCTGGCTGGACGGACGGACGGACGGATGGATGGATGGATGGATGGATGGATGGATCGATGGATCGATGGATGGATGGATGGATGGATGGATGGATGGATGGATGGATGGATGGATGGATGGATGGATGGATGGATGGATGGATGGATGGATGGATGGATGGATGGATGGATGGATGGATGGATGGATGGATGGATGGATGGATGGATGGATATACTGACGCATTCAACTACGTACGGACGGATGAACAGCAAAATAAATGATGAATCCAACAGTCAGACGGCGTAAAAGGCCAAACCAATCATTCCCGGAATCGATATTCAAATGAATTATCAACGTTTTTGGCATAAATGCATAACTTAATTCACAATTATTTTGGCCATAATATTCTAAATTACTCAGCAATCAAGAGCAACTGCATTACAACGTGTGCATAATAAGTAAATACATCGGCACCATAAGTAATCGGCAAACACGCACTAAGTCTTACTGAGAACTTTGGTTGTCTGCCCTATCGACTCAGTGACGAAGGAACCCATACTAAGATATGTACTGCCGGGCAACAGTCTGTAGCCGCACAAACTCGGCGCGTTAGCTGACGTGTGGATCACTCTCTGTACAGACTTCAGCTCGGTTCTAGGCCTGTAGAAGTAAGGAGACGTCTTAATGAAACTGTTAACTTTGATACTAGTGTTTGCTCTGTGAGAGTTGTGTTTTGTTATAAATTATTGTTGTTGTTGATGTTGTTGTTTTTCGAAATTTGGGATTCATAGCTAGATTTCTACTTTGTATTATATCAGCATTTCTTTTCCAAATTCACTGGTAAAAAAGGGCCAACGAAATTGCAATAACGGAATCACTTTTTGATTACAACGATGATTTCGTAGGAATACATTTTTTTGTTCTTAGCAAGCCTCATGAAGTGTGACATCTAGTATGTTCAAGTGTGTTTACTATAGCCCCATAAGGAAATGTTATTATGGTGTGGTATACATGGTGTCCGCCTTGCGACCGGTAGATCACGGGTTCAATTCACATTCGAGGAAGACACCAAGTATTAGTATTTCAAAAGAAACGGGCTTGAGAGTGTTTCTATAAACCCATGATTTTTTAGCTAAAAAATATCTTTAATTTGTAAGGAAAACTACCACACCATTCAAAAAAAGTTCTTTTTTCTATAGTCTTCTAGAAAAGAGGATTTCTAGAGTGTGCTAGAGGGACCAGACATTCCACTATATATGTATTTAAGATGGAGAGAACGCTCACTTATAATTTGCGGTGACGTCAACGTTGTATTCATACACCGCGTAATAGTCCCGCCACCAGGGGTCCATGGACTCAGCCCATTCCGGAAGCAGCGGACCCTTTTCCGAGAGGACCCGGACCTTTAGGACGTATTCACTGTCGCAGTAGTGTTCCTCTGGGGTCCGATACCCGCACGTGCAGGCATTGGACTCGCAGATTTGAAGAACGGTTACCATCGCAACCAGAAGCAATTTTCCAGCGAGCATTGTAACTGTGTCGCTGTAATACGCTTTAAATACGGTTGACGTCAAAGTAAGTTTGGAGTTAAATGAGCCAACTTAAACAAGTATAATTGACCCCGTTTTCCATATACGTTAAAAGATAAAAGTGAACAAATCAATGCGATGCGATTTATTTCGCATTAAAATACTACACTGGCAACCAGACACAACTGCAAGATAAAGATATATAATGTCGCTGAAATTACAAATATTATTCGTCATAAATTAAATAAACTTTTAAAATAAACAATGGCACTTGAAGACATGCAGGTATTTTATGTACATACCTACCAACAAAATGTGATAAATTTCAATAAACCGTGATGTATAAACGTTAAAGAAAAAGCTGCCCTTACCTTATTAAATTTTCGAATTCCAAACGGATAAAAGAACAATTGTAAAATGTTTTTCTTTAAACACCGAAGTTTACAAAAACTAAATACAACAGTAGGAAGCTGCATGGAAACTGTTCAAAATGTCAAATGCTGTGAAATTATTGTCCAAACTGTTGCGGTTAATGGTAATTATTTCGATTAATTTTGCGACTCCCTCGATGACATTTCTTTCATGTCAACTTCTGTACCGTGGTTGTTCAATCCATTAACGATGAAAAGCGCTACATCAATTATTGAGCGGTGTCATTATTAAGTATTTGACCTGCGTTCTGTGAAAAGGGGGTTTAATTCATTTACGTACAATTTCGTCCCGGATTAGCCTGTGCAGTCCGCACAGGCTAATCAGGGACGACACTTTACGCCTTAACTGGATTTTTGCTAAGAAGAAACTTTCTTTTTCTTAAAAAAATATCATAAAAGCGGAAAGTATCGTCAATGAGTAGTCTGTGCGAACTGCACATGCTAATCTGGGAAGGCACTTACGCACATGCATTAAAACCCCGTTTCACAGAGCACGACCCATTTATATGTACGAAATGATCAGCGTGAGTTTTAATTGAATGTAAAGGTATCCGATATTATGTGCATTTCAGAAAATATGCCTAAAGCTGCTCTAGATCAATAAAGTCGGTATATAATCGCGCAAACACGTGTTTCATAATAATATTTCTTAATTACCGATTCATTCTGGAAAAAATGTCGTAATGCATGTGTGTTAAGTGTCATTCCATATTATCCTTTGTGGACTACACAGGCTAATCAGGGACAACACTCTCCGCTGTGGATGAATATTTTCTTTTAAAGGTGGTCTTTCTTAAGCGAACATCCAGTGTAGGCTGAAAGTTACGTCCCTGATAAGCCTGAGCGGACTGCATACTGAGCGGACTGCATACTGAGCGGACTGCATACTGAGCGGACTGCATACTGAGCGGACTGCATACTGAGCGGACTGCATACTGAGCGGACTGCATACTGAGCGGACTGCATACTGAGCGGACTGCATACTGAGCGGACTGCATACTGAGCGGACTGCATACTGAGCGGACTGCATAGGCTAATCTGGGACGACACTTAACGCACATTCATAAATCCCAGTTTCCCTAGAACGAGGTTGAATTTATAAGTTGTTTACCAACGACCGAAAACACTTAAAGAATTCAGAGTTTGCAAATTTTTATTTTATTGCATTAATTACAGGTTCACACTAGCGTATCGGTATATTAAATGCTTATCTTAGAAGAGTAACTTTCTGTACAAAAAATAAAGCCTGTGAAATTATGTTCAATAAAGTGCAAATATAAACAAGTTAATTATACTACACGACGTGATATTTTACAAGCACGTGATATTAGACGTCAATACAATAAACGTTATACATATTGCAAACCTGTATCTGATCGTCAAATCGATCTTTTTAGAATGTCTCTATATTTTCGGACACCTGCATTGTTTAAATATGTTTCTTATCTTAATTTTCGGACACGAAAAAAAATAAGTTTAAGTGTCCCGAAACTTAGAGTCAGTACTGTAATTATAATTGTGGCGAAGGGCAGTGGATATGGTGTCCGCGATCTGGGGCCTTAAGAGGTCCGGAGCGCTTTGAAGATTTTCTACAAAGAAAGCAAGTACTTATTTTTCCGAGGAAAAAGACATGAAAACGTCTCAATCAGCTTTATGCAATATGAAATCGAGTATGAATAAATAGGTTTACTGTAAAATAATAAAAGACGTCACACCGTCCGTGTTTCTTCTCGGAGGTCTGCAATGTTAGCATGGTGCACATAAGAGTGTTTTACGACATAATTTATTCAAAAATGAACTTACAAATTGTTGACAACAATAAATAACATCTAAATGGTGTACTACGATGGTTTCCAAGAACACATAAATTATTGCAGTAGCGAGACACTATTGAATTGTTGTTGTTTTGCTTGTTTCGTTTTGTGTCGTGAAAAACCAACAATATATATTTAATAGCAATTCAACTGAACAAATTTAGACCTTTATATATGAAGCCTTCATCGAAAATATGTAAAGGCACTGATTTACACAAATCGCTATAAGTATATTACTTTCAAAAGAATATGAGGAGAATAAGAGGCTAATAAGAGAGACTACAAATGCGAGGAGATTGCTAACATGTTGTATCAGAGTAGTCCCCCCTAGATAAAAACTAATTGCCTCTTAATGTGGATAACGTCGAAATGACAACAGGCACACAGGCACAAATAACAACGTAATTATAATCTGCTACTTGTACTTATTGCCCTGTAAGTAATCGCCCGCAATATGCGATCCGATATCTACGGAATACCGTTATGGGCCATCGTGGTTACACATTAACATCCAGGGGGCGACAATGCTATAGTACGATGGCGACAATGCGATAGTAATATGACGACAGCGCGAAAATACGATGGCGACAGTGCGATAGTACGATGGCGACAATGCGATAATACGATGACGACAGTGCGATAACGCGAAAGTACGATGGCTACAATGCGATTATACGATGACGACAGTGCAACAATACGACGGCGACAGTGTGATAGTACGATGGCGACAATGCGATAGTGCGATAATACGATGACGACATTGCGACAATACGATGGCGACAGTGCGATAGTACGATGGCGACAATGCGATCGTACGATGGTGACAATGCGATAATACGATGACGACAGTGCGACGATACGATGGCGATAGTGCGATATTAAGATTGCGATAATGCGATAATACGATTACGACAGTACGATAACGCGATAGTACGATGGGAACAATGCGATGATACGATGTACTGTCGCATTGTCGCCATCGTATTGTCGCACTGTCGGATTGTCGTCATCGTTTAATCGCGTTGTCGCATTGTCGCCATCGTACTATCGCATTGTCGCCATCGTACTATCGTATTGTCGATATCGTACTATCTCATTGTCGCCATCGTACTGTCGAACTATCGCATTGTCGTTATCTGGATTTTCATGTGTAACCACGATGGGCCCTTACGGTAATACCGTAGAAATCCGAATTGGTAACTTATGTTATGTTCTTCATTGAATACAGCAAAAATCTCAAACTATTATATGTATAAGTAATGACAATTTATTATTCTAGGTTTATATGAAAATCATTTAAGTTTGAAAAGTTGGCATTAATTTTATTTTACAAAAGGTGCTTAAGCACATAGATTTACGTTAAATGTAGATACGTCTTCGTCATGTACAAAGCCGGGATAAACAAAGTTTTAGGGAAATATTTTAACGGTGTTGAAACCGCTTGGTCTTTTTGAAAAAATACCGAGTAAATACTGAGGAAATATGAAATTAAGATTCAGCAAAGAGACTTAAAACTTTTTTGTAACCTATTCAAAATAAAAAAAGCATAAAATAAGTATCCTCAATTCAAAAAAACGTCGCAGATTACCATAAAATATTAAAAATAAGTCACTTTTGATATATATTTTCTCTCCGAAACGCATAGGAGCATTTTGCAAACAATATATTGAACGCCGCAGAATAGACACCTGTTAAGTCATTGCAGTTTGAAAAATTGCAATATGGCATTCCTCTTGTGCAATAATCACCTCCTAACCTACGCAACAACTTCTCTTTACCCATCAATCTTTATTGAATATGTTCACTTTATGATTTATGATTATTGATGATTGGCACTTGTCGACGACAGCTTGTAAAACAAGCTTGTAAAACAGTTATATCCGCATAATGACCGGAGCAGAAGTGAAACAAAACTGTTAGATGTCACCATAACCTTGTCAGTTTTGGTTATAGATTAGGCTCACGTTGAGTCTTTATCCTTTGTCACAAGAAGGAAAAGCTGTATGCTAGAACCGTTCAGCGTTCTTTTTCAAAATAAAGACTTGGTAATTTAAAACCATATGAGCATCGCTCTGGGAAAAACGGGCTTAATCCACTTGCGTAAAGTGTCGTCCCGCATGTGTGATCCGCACCGACTAATCATAGACGACACTTTCCGCCTTTATAGTATTTTTAGTTGGTCGCTTAGCGACCAGCTAATGTCGTTGCTCAAAATTCAAAGTCGGTTCGCCTTACCTACGGAGAGCCTACTAACGCCACACACGCCGAATCCGCGCGAGAAAGAGTTGTTTAATTTATGCAACAGGTTTGAGTTCTCCAACTATATTCATTCACAAATGGAAACATTATATGAATATCGTGTTAAATGTAATAGTTTCGAACTGAGCTTATATACAAAAGAATCAATAAAGAATGATTGTGTTACATGTGTCGCGGAAGAGATTATTTATAAATGAATGATTAAAATAGTCCACTTTCTGCTGCGACTTCGTGACGTAGTATTTTTGCTCAGCTCATTCATAAATCTGAGGCTATTAATAGATGCGGCTGCCGATAAACAAGGGAGAGTACAATTGCACGGCAATCTCAACGCAGAGTTGTCGTTCCTTGCTCTCAAATACACCTCAATGACGTAGTAAAGGTCATTCATAATCTTAGGCTATTAATAGATTCGGAGAAACAACGCAAATAGTTACGCTTGTTTATATTCCCAATTTATAAAACGTTGAGCATGCATTCAACAATAACTTCAGCGATACGATAGACAACAACAAAAATGCTTCATAATCGCTAAAACCGAATATAACGAACAGTTAATTAAAATAATTATACAAATGGTCTGTTAAGTAACCTCGTTCATGCTTCTTCAGCGGTGATTTCTGGGAAACGTTCTCTTGTTCTCAACAGATGTCGGCTCTCTTTTGTATTTACGGATGCTTGCAACGCATTAGTAGAAGGTTAGTACATGTAGAAGGTTAAGCTTATTTATATTCACAGTTCTCAATTTATAAACCTTTGGACATGAGTTCACCAATTACTACAGGCATACTTTAGACAACCTCAAAAATGCTTAATAATCGCTTCAACCGAAAACAACTAAGAATAACAAGAAATATCTATTTAAAATGTAGTCGGCATATACACAGACATGGAAATAAAGTTTGCAATTTACTGTTCTAAATAAATAAATAAAAAGAAAACAAAAGTTTAACTATTGTGTTTTTTTGCACTTATAAGTTGCATATTCAACGCATGAAATGTTTGTTAGCATTGTCAAAGCACACATCAGTGTCAGCAAATACCTATAAAATATAATGTAATCTATAGGTCTTTGGTGTAAGTAGATACAAAATATGCTACGGGAGTGCACATCATATGTGTCCTCACATGCCTTATTATGAGTATATTTGTTCACTATCGAAACAAAGTATGTTAATATTTGATTTAAACGCAGTTTTTCGACACATTTAAATCACACCTTCATAGCCGCGTCATTCGAAAATGGGTCTTATGCGTTTTGGCTAGCATTTGTTAAACTCAACATGTGCATTTGCGCAGTCAGGTCAGAGGCGATGCTGTTCGCTATAATATCACTCAATATGTTATGATATCATAATGTATCTCCTGACCAGACTGAGAGATGCGCAGACCCATTTTCGCATGACGAGGGTCATTAAAAATCTCATTGTGAATTGTAAATGGCACATTTGAGCACAATGCTTTTTTATGCAAAATTAAATTCAAAATGGAAAACTTGTTAATAATGACAGCCTATCCAGACGATCAGGAACGATTATCAGACGTGCTGACCAAGTACGGCAAACATTGTGGTTGGATAATTAAACGATCTCCTCTTATTGTGACAATACTATTTCGGTAATGATTGTTTTCTCATCTTAAAAGCAAAACTGAAATTCTGCGAGATGGATTTTAACGCGTAATTGTAACTGGGCCACAATTTGTGTCGTTTGAACATACAGAGGATTCCGGTAGTCCGGAATTCCTTACACTGAACAGTGCTACATCCTTTGCACTGAGCACAGACACAGTGATGCAGCCAAGTTCAGAGGTTGTATCTCGAATCAGCCTATGAAATATTCGAAAATATTCATGCGTGTCTGTTGTCGTTATGTAAAAGTCAGTAATATGAAAAGCTGAGTAAAACAGTTACGCCGAAAAAGCGCATTAGTGCTCTGTACCAATGTTTAGGTCAGTGTTGTTGACAATGTGTGAACTGCTCGGGTAACAAGTAATGCATACACAACAATGTACGGGTCAACAGGGCTGTCTTTATGACTACCTTTGTGAGTAAAAAGTATTGCTTGCAGATTTTTTTATATCTATTTTCATCAATTATCGTATTGTTTATTTTGAATTTGTATATGGTGTCTAAAATCAAAAGTTTTGTACAGGGAATTTTCATCATGAAATTATATTCTAAGTGAGATAGGTATGCGATTTTCCAACAATATTCATTTAATATGATGATGATTGCAAATCGTCTTTATACTCAGTTCTATTTTTTCATCATATTTATATGCTTTCAGAACGTCAAAAAAGAGCCATGTTGTTGTTATTTTCTCTTAGTTATCTCTATGAAATAAATCACCCCATGAAACCCGATACCTTGTGAGTCGTGTAATACCATAGGGAACAGTGCTGTGTATTTTGGCATGAACTTACATAGGGTAAGTAAATTGGAAAAAATAAAATTTTCAAAGTCCTATTTGAAACAACTGTGTATTAACATTGATAACAAAGGTATTGGCCTACATGTGGAAAAAATCCTGACAAATTTTCTTAAAAAATGAGCGAAATGTGGCTCCCTTAAGAAGAAGATCGGGCAAAACGGGCCATGTTCAGGCATTTTCGAACTCATCCAAGATATCATTAGGACAAATCTTCTGACCAAGTTTCATGAAGATCGGAAAATAAATGTGGCCTCTCTAGAGTGTTAACAAGGTTTTACTATAGCCATATAAAATGCCCCGATCCAAGGCAGCCATGTTTTTCAACCAACCAGCATCATTTTTGAACTCTTCCAAGATATTATGCGGGTGAATCTTCTGACCAAGATTCATGAAGATCGGAAATAAATGTGGCGTCTAGGGTGTAAACAAGATTTTACTAAAGCCATATATAGCCATATACGGAAAAATGCCCCACCTCTTGGCAGCCATGTTTTTCAAGCAAACGTAACCATTTTCAAACTCATCCAAGATATTATACAGACCAATCTTCTGACCAAATTTCATGAAGATTGGACAATAAATGTGGCCTCTAGAGTGTTAACAAGGTTTTACCATAGCCATATAAGCAAAACGGCCCCGCCACCTGGCGGCCATGTTTTTTCACCGATCTGGTCCATTTTCGAAGTCGTCCGAGATATCAATGAAACCAATGTTTTGACAAAATTTCATGATGATTGGGCTAAAATTGTGACTTCTAGTGTGTTCACAAGGTTTCTCTATAGCAATTTTAAGAAATATGGCGGTCATGTTTTTCAACGGTCCGGAACCATTTTTTAACTCAACCAACATATCATTTAGACAAACATTTTGACAAAGTTAAATGAAGATTGGGAATAAAATGTGACTTCTATAGTGTTCACAAGGATTTTCTTTTTTTTTACCTAGTGACCTAGTTTTTAACCCAGCATGACCCAGTTTCGTACTCAATCGAGGTATCATTGGGACAAATGTTCTGACCAAATTTCATGAAGATCAGGTAATAAATGTGGCCTCTAGAGTGTTCACAAGGCAAAATGTTGACGAAGGACGACAGACAAAAAGCGATCACAAAAGCTCACCATGAGCACGTTAAGCTCAGGTGAGCTAAAAACAGAAATTTAAAAAAGAGCACCGCCTTGCAGGTGCAGACCGCTCATCTATTTTTCTTTTCAAAGGTGTAGGGACCTATCTCAATTTCAATTACAAATGAGGGAGGGGTGGAGTGGAGAGGGGTGTATAGTGTGGGGATGTGGTCATTTATTACATTATCTTCCAAAAATGCAACAAAAATGAAAAAAAAAATTGGGGGGGGGGATTCTTGGGTGGGATGGTTGAACGGTATTTCAAAAATAAAATAATAAAAATAAATATTTGTGTTGTTTTAACCATGTTTGAAAAAAATGTGTTTGTCAGAAACACAATGCCCCCTATTGCGCCGCTTTGAAAAAAAGTGTTTGTTTTTTTCCTTTAACTTTGAAGGATGACCTTGACCTTGAACTTAAACCACTCAAAATGTGCAGCTTTATGAAAACGTCGCATTGAAATATATTATTTTACCTTTGACCTTGAAGGATGACCTTGACCTTGAAGGATGACCTTGACCTTGCACTTCCACCACTCAAAATGTGCAGCTTCATGATAACGCCGCTTTGAAATGATTTTTTTTACCTTTGACCTGGAAGTATGACTTGACCTTGAAGAATGACCTTGACCTTGAACTTCCACCACTCAAAATGTGCAGCTTCATGAGAACGCCACTTTGAATTTAATTATTTTTTTACCTTTTAACTTGAAGGATGACCTTGAACTTCCACCACTCAAAATGTGCAGCTTCATGAGAATGTCGCTTTGAAATTTAAAAAAATACCTTTGACCTTGAAGGATGGCCTTGACCTTGAAGGATGACCTTGACCTAGAACTTCCACCGCTCAACATGTGCAGCTTCATGAAAACGCCGCTGTGAAATTTTTATTTTTTGGACCTTGAAGAATGACGTTGACCTTGAACTTCCATCACTCAAAAGGTGCAGCTTCATGAGAAAGCCGCTTTGAATTTTTTTTTTACCTTGAAGGATGACCTTGACCTTTAATTTCCACCACTCAAAATGTGCGGCTTCATGATAACACCGCTTTGATATATTTTTATATTTTTTTTATCTTTTACCTTAAAGGATGAATTTTACCTTGAAGGATGATTTTGATCTTGAACTTCAACCACTCAAAATGTTTATCTTCATGATTTAACTGGTTTGAAAAAAATTGTTTGACCTTTGACCATGAAGGATGACCTTGACCTTGAAGAATGACCTTGAACTTCCACCACTCAAAATGTGCAACTTCATGAAACACGCCGCTTTGAAATTTAAAATAAAAATTACCTTTGACTTTGAAGGATAACCTTGACCTTGAAGGATGACCTTGACCTAGAATTTCCACCGCTCAACATGTGCAGCTTCATGAGAACGCCGCTGTGAAATTTTTATTTTTTTGGACCTTGAAGGATGACCGTGACCTTGAACTTCCACCACTCAAAATGTGCAGCTTCATGAGATACACATGCATGCAAAATATCAAGTTGCTATCTTCAATATTAAAAAAGTTATGGCCAATGTTTAAGTTTTCGGACGGACAGACACAATATATTTGACATTTGACCTTGAAGGATGACCGTGACCTTCACCTTTCACCACTCAAAATGTTCAGCTCCTTGAGATACACATGCATGCCAACTATCAAGTTGCTGTCTTCAATATTGAAAAAGTTATGGCCAATGTTAAAGTTTTCGGACGGACCAACACCATAAATTTGACATTTGACCTTGAAGGATTACCTTGACCTTTCACCACTCAAAATGTGCAGCTCCATGAGATACACATGCATCCCAAATATCAAGTTGCTATCCTCAAAAGTGAAAAAGTTATGGGCAATGTCAAAGTTTTTTTCGGACCGACGGACAGACTGACTGACATACTGACGGACAGTTCAACTGCTATATGCCACTCTAACGGGGGCATAAAAATAATTTTTTGGGGTGGGGGTGGTAGAGTATGAGGGTGTGATGGTCATTTATTAGATATTTTTTAATTAAAAAAATATAATTGGGGTGAGGGGGGGGATTCGGGGGGGGGAATTTGCGGGGGGTATGGGGGTAGGTTTGGGTGGAGTCCATTGTGGTATTTCAGGTAAGTGTTGTTTTGTCAAAGTATCAATCGAATCTAATCATAAATAGAGTAGTTATGGCAATTTTAGCAAACTTTAATAATTTGACCTTGAGAGTCAAGGTCATTCAAAGGTTAAGATAAAATTCAACTTGCCTGGTACAGTACCCTCATGATGCATGAAAGTATTTGAAATTTAAAAGCAGTAGCCTTAATACTTTAGAAGTAAAGTCGATCTAAACACAAAATGAAACCATATATTCAAAGTTACTAAGTTAAAAAATTGCCATTATTCCGTAAAAATGACAACCAGAGTTATGCATCTTGTCTGTTACTGTCCCCTTATGATAGTTTGCGAGTGTTCCAAGTATGAAAGCAATATCTATGATAATTTAGAGGTAAAGTGTACCAAAACACAAAACTTAACCAAATTGTCAAGTATGAAGGGCCCATAATTCCGTCAAAATGCAAGTCAGAGTTACAAAACTTAGCCTGCACAGTCCCTTACAATAGTTAGTAACTGTTGCAAGAATGAAAGCAATATGTTTGATACTTTAGGAAAAATGTAGACATTAACACAAAACTTAACCAAAATTTCAATTTTCTAAGTATAAAATGGGCTCATAATTCTGTCAAAATGCCAGTCAAAGTTACATAACTTTGCCTGCACAGTCCCCTTATAATAGTTAGTAAGTGTTGCAAGTATGAAAGCAATAGCTTTCATACTTAAAGAATAAAATGGACCTAAACACAAAACTTAACCAAAATTTTCAATTTTCTAAGTATAAAAAGGGCGCATAATTCTGTCAAAATGCAATCCAGAGTTATCTAACTTTGCCTGCCCAGTCCCCTTATGATAGTGAGTAAGTGTACCAAGTTTGAATGCAATAGCATTGATACTTTATGAGAAAAGTGGACCTAAACGCAAAACATAACCGGACGCCGACACCAACGCCGACGCAAAGGTGATGACAATAGCTCATTTTTTTTTCCAAAAAATAGATGAGCTAAAAAGATATAGCGATGTAAGAAAACATTTGTAAGAATATGATGGCATTGAAATGGCAGGAAATAAGCTGAAAGGAGGAGAAATTTAACTCCTGTCTAAATGTTTTGAAGATCCTCCCAGAATAATGTTCACTAGGTGTCTTCACAATCTTACCCTTCTCCCTCAGGGGTGTGATTGAGGTTAAGTCCGAGAGGAGGAAAATCCTGTCAATAGATTTTTACTATGCAATTGGCGTGCATAATGAAATTACAAACCTTAAAACAGACATTATAATGAACACCTTCTTACTCTACATAACTAGATTTATTTTTGCAAAACGTTTGAATTTCACATTTAACATATTAATTATTGTGCAAGGTAAACAGTGATCAAAACAAAATGTGATCCAATCCCTGTGAACGATGTCGGCAATCTTTCATGTTAGCTCAAGGTCTTTACCTTTGAAAAATGGCATACACTGTCACAGTTTTAAACTAACGACACTTTACCACGGGATCCGTAGGTCAAGCTTTGTTCACATGGAATATTCTTTCATGACTTTCCCTTGCCTTTAAAAGATCGATTTTGATTGGATTATTGGGAAACGACAGCCAATGACATCGCTTGTTACAACAAGAGGGCCATGGTGGCCCTGTATCGCTCCACTGGCTTTTTATGCGAAAAAAGCGTGCAATGCGCATGGGTTGAATTGTACTCAAGCACGTGACTTTCTCTTTTTATCCCTCGTCCCACTGGGCGCTTAAAGTTGGAAGGGTGAGCAATTTTCATATAATTATGGAAAAACGTTACTACAGTGTTAGCTTAACAGACTTAAAAGTCCGGGAATTGTCGCACAGGTCCTTTGCTTATAACCTAGGTACATTTATCCCTCCAAAAGATATTGTCGTTCTTTCTATTCACATATTTTTAGATGCTGAAGATCAAATCTACGCATGTTCTACAAGATTAATGAAAGTTCCTTCATTCAATCATGAATATTTTTCAAAAATTCTAAAAGTCTTTGTAGGTTTCATAGTTTATGTTACTTATATAGTTCAGGACATATGCAAAATACTCAATGACGTAGATCACCTGAACTTTACTTTTTCATTCTTGAGGCATTAGTGAGTGTAGCAGGATTGTTAACGTGGTGAAGAAATTGTCTATTGTACAAAGAAGATATTTGCCTGAGGAAACATAAAGTTACGAGTTTTTCAGGTTCATGAGATGCCGAAATGCAGTAGGAATGATAACTTTGTAGAGGTGGTTTGTTTAACAAAGTAAATGTTTGAGACAAAAATTGAATTATAATTCATCAAGATGTTGCGATCATGGCAGCACTACTTGCATATGGCGTGAGGTTTAAAGAGATATCATGACAAACAATTAGCTTGACCTAACTTTCCTTTACTTGTTCCATCTAACATTGGTTACCTGTCATGTTTGGTTTTGAAAAATACTAGGATCGCCATATATTGAAATAAGGTATCTGACCTAAGTTGGATTCTCCTTAGTTTTTTGCTACTGAATATTAAAATCACTTAATTTCAATGTAACAATTTGTTGTTAAGTTTATCTTGAACTAATATTTTTTGCAATCTGTTTATAAATCATAAAATAATGTCATTCATTTTTTTATAAATAGGGCCTATAATAAAACAAGAATTTTGTGAATGTTAACATAAAACAATAAAACTTACTATTTGGTGAAAACAAACAAAACAATACAATTTTTTAAATAAAATGTTATATACAAACAAGGTTTATGGACTAAATATAAACAAACACACTTGAGTGTTCTTCTTGTGTTAGTGATGTATTAAACTGAGTAAAATTAATATATATAATTTGTTGACCTTTGAATATCTTGCATTTCACATCTTTAGTTCAATGCTATTTCAATTAACTGCACAACGTGACAAACATAATGAAGCAGAATATGCATATGAATCTGATTATACACAGATCCACTATCATATAAATCAAATCAAGTTTGTATATTTCCATGTTCGAAAGATACTTTTCTAAATTGTTTTACTTCGCGAGTAGACTGAACTGGGTGAACTCCCAATTTGCAAACAGAAACACTTGTTTCCGTGACACGAATTCATTGTGCACATTTCTAAACAAAATATGTGTTTCTTGTATCTAAAACGTAGTCTTTTTCGTTGACAAACACATTTAATTAGTTCTATTAAACTATATGATGTCAGTCGTTAATTCGATTAATATTTGTCATTTCAATAATCTTAATTTTCGCTTCACAACGGCGCCATTTGCATACAAAATACCAAACACATTTTATGAAACCGATTTTAATTGGAAGATTTGGAAACGCCAATTATATCGCTCGTTTCAAAAATGCTTAGGCAGAATCTTCCAGTGTAAAATGCGGAGAGATTTCGCAGGCCGCGGATATATTAAGCATATGTTCATTTTTGTAACCCCCGGGGCAGGGTCAAATTTGACCCCAGGGGCATAAATTGAACAAAATAATTATAAAACCATTAGATGTCACTACATACCGAATTGGGTAGCCCTAGACCATACGGTTATGGACAAAAAGATTTTTAAAGTTTGCACAAAATAGGCTTTATATAAGCATTAGTTCAATTTTGTGACCCCAGGGGCATAATTTGAAGAAATTTGGTTGAGGACTATTAGATGTCTCTACATACCCAATTTGATAACCCTAGGCCCAATGGTTATGGACGAAAGATTTTGAAAGTTTTTACAAAATAGACCTTATATAAGCAAATTTTCAATTATGTGACCCCCGGGCGGGGTCAAATTTGACCCCAGGGGCATAATTTGAACACATTTGAAAGAGGTTTACCCAAGGAACATTCCTGAGCAATTTTATCAGAATTGGACCAGTACTTTAGGAGAAGAAGATGTTTAAAGAAAAAGTTATCGCACGCACGGACGCACCCACGCACGACGAACACAGGACCATAACATAAGCCCCGCTGGCCTCTGGCCAGTGGAGCTTAAAATGCTTAGGCAGAATCATCCAGTGTAATATGCTGAGAGGTTTCGCGGGCCGCAGATATTTCGGGCCGCTTATAAAATACATCCGCGGAATCTGTCTTACTCCCCTCCGCATTTTTTTTTAAAGAATTTATGAATCTCAGAAATGACCCTATTTCAACCCAATCCGCAGAAATCTGCGGAAAAAATCACACCCCTGTCCCCTATATGCTTTTTAAACTTAACATATTGATTAAGAAGTACACACAATACTTGGCTAAAACAAGATGCCTTAAATCTAAAACAAGAGCACCGCATAACGGGTGCCATGCTCGACTGCGAAAGCTTGTCAGATTCACAGTGACCTTGACCTTTGACCTAGTGACTCAAAAATGGGTGTGGCGTGTAGAACTCATCAAGGTGCATCTACATATGAAGTTTCAAAGTTGTAGGTGGAAGCACGTTGATTTTTAGAGCTAATGTTAAAGTTTTAGCACTACACCTACGGCGGACGAGCTGGCTATGACAATACCTCGGGTTTTCTCCGAAAACAGCCGAGCTAATAAGTTTTTGCTGCTAGATTTATTTTCACATCTGAGAGCTTTAATCTTTTAATTGATTGAACACAGTCAGAGCTCCAGATAATTGTTTAAGATAAACAGTATTTCACTCATGACTTTTTTAGCTGATGAGTAAAATACAAAATCAAAAACTTTGAGGGAGTATTTAAAAGTCTTTGATATTGTATTTTATAAATTGTTTATACATGAACATCCAGAAAGCATGTATTAATAATAAAGAACATCTACTCTTGTTTACATAAACATGCATTTTGAAATGGCTGATCAAATAATCCGAATCATTGTTGGTCATATGATAATTGCACAAAATGTGTATCATGCCAATTTTTATATTTTTTTTCACTCATCAAACGTATAATTAATGCGTATTAGGAAATTTTCCACAATTATTTTAAGGAAATACGCATATTATCTGATTTTTATGTTAATGTAGCAAAGAATATTGGTGATAGTAGCGTAGTTTTTGATGATAAGCATTCCAGCATTAAAAAAATTGATAGAATAATGGTAGGTTAAGAGAAAAATATGCATTTTAAGCCAGTTAAAGAAGATTTTGTGATGAAACAATTGAATACTATGAATGCTAGAAAGCCACAGGCTATGACAATTTATCTGTTAAAATGTTAAAATTATCTAGTCAAACTATTGTTAATCCACTCTCAAATCTTGTAAATAGGTCATTCAGTGAATGTGTTTTTCCAGAGTGTATGAAAATAGCTCAGGTAGTCCCAATACATAAGAAAAATAATACTCTAGATAAGGGAAATTATCGCTCTGTTAGTTTACTCCCTATAACGTAAAAGATCTTTGAGAGTGCCGTACACACAGCTGCTGGATCATCTAGGTGCAGTACAACCCTTCTCAAAATTGCAGAAGACTGGAAACGGGCTCTTGATGAGGATAACTATATGGCAGCTGTGCTCATGGACCTCTCGAAGGCCTTCGACTGTTTACCTCACAATTTACTTATATAAAAATGTAAACATTATGTTCTATCTGATCCTGCTCTTGATTTGGTAAATAGATATCTGTCAAACAGAAAACAATGTGTTAAAATAGGTCATAACTTTAGTACTTTCGAATCAATTATAAAAGGTGTACCCATGGGCTCCATTATCGGACCGCTTTTCTTTATTATCTTTATCAATGACATTTTTAAATTTGTAAATCAAAGTGATTTATATTAATACGCAGATGACAATACTTTATCTTTCAAAAGTAAAAAATCGCGACATTTTGGTAAATACTTTAGAAAATGACAGTTAGATAACTACATGAAATCCAATCCTGAAAAATTTAAAGCCATTGCTTTTGGGAAAAAGACACACAATCTACACATATCATTTAATCTCGATGGCGTAAATATAAAGTGTGGTGAGGAAGTCAAACTACTCGGCGTAACCTTTGATTTTATGTTTAATTTCAATACCCATATAACAAATTTATGCAAGAAAGCTGCCAGGCAATTAAGTGTCATTAAAAGGATAGGTAGGAACATAAAATAACTTGGACGGCTTACTATGTACTATTCTTTTATTATGTCAAATCTATATTATTGTCCATTAACATGGCATTGTACAGGTGAAACTAATACCAAGAAAATTAAAAAATTGCAGGAAAGAGCATTACGTTTGATTTATTCAATGTCATATCATGATTTATTGCTTTTATCTGGGCTCCCACCTCTTAAAGTTAGACGAATGAGAAGTGTGGCTTTAGAGACCTTTAAAATATTAAACAAAGAAAGACCCAGCTATCTACATGATCTTGTTAAATTTAAAGACTCTAAATAGAATTTTAGGTATACAAACTGTGTGGAACTTCCTAGACCTAGAACCGAAAGGTATAGCAGGAACTCTTT
The DNA here is from genome assembly GCF_020536995.1 of Dreissena polymorpha. Lineage (NCBI taxonomy): Eukaryota > Metazoa > Mollusca > Bivalvia > Myida > Dreissenidae > Dreissena > Dreissena polymorpha. Next base: position 17,163,296 of record NC_068360.1, read on the forward strand.
CCGTTACTCTGCAGCCAGTATGTGGAACTCTCTGCCCGACACATTCAGACAGTGCTCGTCTTACAACCAGTTCAGGTCCCTGATCGACCAATGGAATGGACCAGATTGCAACTGTTCTGCGTGTGCCCGGTAGGGAGCGCTGACATGCTGGCTGGCCAGATACAATACTACATAGCATTATGTTTCCATGTACTTTGTAATGCTTATCTGTTTGTTCATTTAACCTTGTGTCTTTTTGTCCATTAGCTTGCCATTAGTTGCTGTATTTGCTTGCTGGTATCCATATGTTTTGTCTTAGTTTTCTACTATTATGTGCTAGCAGTATTAATATGTTTTGCTTTTAGTTTGCTATCATTTGATTGTTTGTATCTATATTTTTTGCCTTTAGTCGGCTACTATTTTGCGTACTTGTATCAATATGTTTTGCCTTAAGTTTTGCTTCTTTTTGCTTGCTTGTATCTATTAGTCTAGTTTCCCTCTAGTTAGTTTTCTCCTGCGGGACTATTATGCATGTCTGTCATTATGTATGTAGAGAATGTTTCTGCTCAATCCTTTGCTGTAGTACCATATATTTGAGTTTCCTGTGAGGTAGCTGCTGATCAGTCTTCTCCAAATCCGTTTTGGGGGGGATAAGTGTTTTAAAATTTCTTTATTGATCACACTTTGTGTTTATTTCAATCTTCAGCGTCTTATTTAACCACCTTTTAGGCCTTCGTGGTCAAAATCAGTAGATACCCCACAAGTTTAAAGATTAGTTCTATATTCTGTTTTATTTATTTTAATTTATTTCTTACCAAGTTTTTTCAAACTTATGCTATAACGTAATATGCATGTATGTAACTTGTTATACTTTAGCCTCCTCCTTCTCAAGAGGATGATAAATACTATGTGTACAAATGCTTTATATTCATATTATAGAATACACACTGAAATTTGTGATATTAAACCTTATTGTGCTAAACCTATGTAAATATTCATGATTAATGATTCTAGTCAGATTATTTTATTATATTTTAATACCATAAAATAACTATGCTGTTTCAAAATCTGTATATACAGGCATCTATGCTTGAGTATGTTCAATTTTAGCAGATTGTTCGCTTGATTGTTTTGTTTGTCTAATTATCTAAATAATTATTTGACTGACTGGTTTGATAAATAATCGATTTCGTTATACGATGTTGTGTTGCAATGCATTGCTCATTTTGTCATGTTAAACAGTTTAAACTTTTTTTAATAATGTGTCTTACGTTATGTAGTTGTATACTGTATGTGCTTTTGTGTTATCATGTAAATGTTGAGTTTATAAGTCGGTTTTAAAAGCTCTTTAGAGCTTGTGTTTATATGTTAATATACCCGACTTTATAAATAAATATTACTTGACTTGACTTGGACCTCTGAACATAGTGTTTCAATGACACAGAAAGTTATGTTCAAATTTTCTTGCATCAAACATGTTGACATATGCAGTGTATATAATAAACTAAAATCATAAAATAATAATTATGATGAACATTTTTCAATTTTCATTTCATGAACCACACCACTTACATGCTGGTATGTCTCGTTGCCGCATGTGTCACAGGTGTATGTGGCAACCTGCATCATGGGTTTCATCTCCATTGCCCGGGTGACGATGCCCTTCACGTTGACCAGCTTGCCGATGCAGTAAGCCTTCACCTCACGAATGGCCACATGCTTCTCATTGCTTCAAGCCTTGAAGTACACCTCACTGTGAATGAGGGACGTAGGACGACATCTTAATTACTTAACCACATTAATCCTTTGCATGCTGGGAAATTTGTCGTCTGCTAAAATGTCGTCTGCTGAATTTCTAAAATTAGCCATTTCTTCGATTCTTTTCAAAGAATACTATCAGAATAGCAAAAAGTTTGGATCCTGATGAGACGCCACGTTTTGTGGCGTCTCATCTGGATCCAAACTGTTTGCAAAGGCCTTCAAAATTCGGTTCCAGCACTGAAAGAGTTAATTACTTAACCACATATATACACACTTTGACGTGTTTGTGGTCCCTTAGAAAATCAAAGTAAATTAATAACCTTTTTAATGGTTTAACTTTCCAAAAGCTTCATTTCCAACCCTTAGTTTTTAATGAGCAGCAAACAGAATAAACCTGAATATACTGCGAGTAAAGAATGTTCTGGTTTTAAACTAGTTGTATTAAGTCAATTCCACCTGGTTTTTAAGCTAGAAAGGATTATGTCATTAAAATACGTCAAATTTGAAACAAGAGGCGATTTGGGGTCTAGCCATCGATAACTAGGACTTGCAGGTAAAAAGGTCATCTTGATATTGCATGGAGACGATTTGCCTGTAACAAATTGGTAACCTTGACCTTTGACCTGTTGATTCAAAATATGAGGCCTCTTCCTTTCCTCCTAAGCAATCAGCATTTGAATTTAAATTGTAGAAGCATTATCTGTATATTTGACAAACTTGCAAAAACTTAATGGTTAATGGATCTCCTGCCAATCTGACGGACAGGTGCAAAAGGGGACACAATATTAAAAGTCCTCCTATTTGGCTATCATACAATCTCCTCATGAGCTCAGCAGGGTATTTGTTGCGCGGATCTCGAGTGACTTCGGCCCCATCACGGTGATTCCTCTGCTCCAGGAGGAGTCTGTGTTCAATGTAAACATCTAATGCGTCCTTGTGTACTACCTCAAACGTGGCATTTAATGTAGCTTAAACACTGTTTTAAGCCTAATTTGTATACCTTTTTTGGTGTGTTTTTTTTTTGTCTTGCATTAAATAATGATCAAGTAAGTACTTTTTGTAGTGATTAATGTTAAATTACGAAATAAAAATTGCTTACAAATAATCTGATACAGTGAAACATTCATTTGAAATCAGTGTTCATTCGGTTAAAATACCCAGTCTCAAATAAATTTAATTTTTCCAAATGGGGCCTAAAATTTCCAATTTAATGTTTCCAAGAAAACAAGAGGGCCTGAAAGGCCCAAAGTCGCTGACCTGAGATTCAAATGAACTGACCTGTTCTGTGCAGCCCAAGATGTCATTAGAACAAAATGTTCTTACCAACTTTCATGACTAGTGAGCGATGGCAGCCATTTTTTTAAACAAACCAGAACCATTTTCATACACATCCAAGATATCATTTAAACAAATATACTCACAAAGTTTCATGAATATTCATAAGTCCATATAAAGAAAAATACCTCGCCCACTGGTGGCCATGTTTTTCAAGCAACTGGAACCATTTTCGAACTTGTCCAAAATATCATTGAGACAAATCTTCTGACAAAGTTTCATGATGATCGTACAATAAATACGGCTTCTAGCGTGTTAACAAGGTTTAACTATAGCTATATAAGGAAAAATGCCACGCCCCCTTGGCGGCCCTGTTTTTTCACCAACCAGAACCATTTTCAAACTCATCCAAGATATCATTGGGACAAATCATATGACCAAGTTTCATGATGATCGGACAATAAATGTGGTCCCTAGAGTGTTAAAAAGGTTTTACAAAAGCATGATATATAGCCATATTAGGAAAAATGCCCGCCCCCTGGTGGCCATGTTTTTTAAGAAACCGAAACCATTTTCGAACTCATCCAAGATATCAAGTCTTCTGACCAAGTTTCATACCAAGTTTCATGAAGATCGGAAAATAAATGTGGCCTCTAGAGTGTTTACAAGGTTTTACTATAGCTATATAAGGAAAATGCCCCGCCCCCTGGCGGCCATGTTTTTCAACCAACCAGCATCATTGTTTAACTTGTCCAAGATAATATTGGAATGAATCTTCTGACCAAGTTTCATGAAGATCGGACAATGAATGTGGCCTCTAGAGTGTTAACAAGATTTTACTATAGCCATTTATGGAAAATGCCCCGCCCCTTGGCAGCCATGTTTTTCAAGCAAACGTTACCATTTTCGAACTCATCTAATATATCATTGAGACCAATCTTCGGAACAAATTTCATGAAGATCGAAAAATAAATGTGGCCTCTAGAGTGCTCACAAGGTTTTACTATAGCCATATTAGAAAAAAAAATGCCCCGCCCCTTGGCTGCCATGTTTTTCAAGCAAACGTAACAATTTTCGAACTCATCCAAGATATTATACAGACCAATCCTCTGACCAAATTTCATGAAGATTGGACAATAATTATGGCCTCGAGAGTGTTAACACGGTTTTATTATATCCATATTAGGAAAACTGCCCCGCATGTTTTTTCACCGATCTGGACCATTTTCGAACTCGTCCTAGATTTATCAATAAAACCAATGTTTTCGCGAAGTTTCATGATTGGGCAGAAATTGTGACTTCTAGAGTGTTCACAAGGTTTCTCTAAAGCCATATAGGGAAAACTGCCCCGCCACCTGGCGGCCATGTTTTTCAACGGACCGTCACCATTTTTGAACTCAACCAACATATCATTTAGACAAACATTTTGACGAAGTTATATAAAGATAGGGCATCAAATGTGACTTCTACAGTGTTCACAAGATTTTTCTTTTTTTTTTACCTATTGACCTAGTTTTTGACGCAGTATGACCCACTTTTGAACTCAGTCGAGGTATCAATGGGACAAATGTTCTGACCAAATTTCATAAAGATCAGACAATAAATGTGGCCTCTAGAGTGTTCACACGGCAAAATGTTGACGACGGACGACTGACGAAAGGCGATCACAACAGCTCACCATGAGCAAATTGTGCTCAGGTGAGCTAAAAAAATATGTCTTAACATTTAATTCATCTCGAATCCAGCTCAATACGTTGAACCTCGGTAAATATAAAATTTAAATAATCTGTATGCCCAATTTTAAAGCATTTGTTAGCAAAAATCAACAACTCAAATGTCCCACTTTTAGTCAAACGACGGATTTTTTTTCCAATGCAAGAATGCAAAGGGAGTACATGTATCTGAATTTTAGAAAATTGGTAGATAAGTAACTACACACCTCTCGTTCCCTGTATTCAGGCAAGAGCTCCTGTATTACATCAGCCAACAGCTGCATGTAGCGACGAGTGTTCTCTCTAATGGTCTCTTTTAGCTCTGGGTCGTGGTTGTGTACATCGTCCAGATCAATCCACAGCCCAACTTGTTCTCTGTGTGCAATTGTAACCTGGAGTAAAATGTTTTCAATCTCTGGTTACATGAGAACATTATATCTGTAATGGTCGAAACACAGACAAAACTTAATTTCAAAAAGTAAAGTAAGGCTAAACCCTTCACCACTTAGATACGTATTTTCACGCATTTGTAGTCCCTTAGAGTTACATTTAATTAAAGACCGTTCTTACTGGATTCAAGTTGTTAAGTCATCATCTCCAAACATGAGAAACTGATAAGCAGCAAAGAGCATAAAACCTGAACAGAGTGTGAGTAACTCCCAGGCTGTTCTGGTTTTATACTGTTTTCAAAAGCCATTTTTACTTTGCTTCTTATGGAGGAAAGGGATAAAATTAGTCTGCTCGCTATGGCTCGATTGACTTATGCAAGCCCTCCCAAACCAATACATTACCAATGTATTAAATGATTACAATGCATTTCATTTTTTGTGTTATTGAGACCCAACTGGCCTGGTTTAAATATATTACAAAGTATTCCTGAAAATAAATTTAAAAATGACTTAAGTTGGCCTAACGTGCTTTTGGGGGAATAAACCCAGACTCAATGAAGTCTACGAATGACGTAATGTGCAACAAAACTTTTTTCCATCTTAATCAAGCTCCAATAAATGAAACTTTCCCCAAGCTAGCAAAACGGTAAAAGTCGTGTAAAACTAACCAGCCGTGCTACGACAACTATGTCCTAAACCTTGATATTCAAAACTTCAGCTTTCTGTTAAATGACGTTTTTTAACAACTTTTAACCCCGGAAAGGTGCCCCCTTATTTTAAAGGGTGCGGAGAAGTGCAGTCCCATCAAATCTTGAGGGGCGGATAAGTGCCTCCCTGTCAGAATTAAGTAAGCGGATATCTTCCCCCTCACAATAATTCAAGGGGCGGATAAGTGCCCCCGTGTCAGCTTCAAGAACCATGAAACGTCCGGGCGTAAATACCGCCCGAAAACGGCAGCTGTCGGGCATCATCATCACACCTTTTTACCGTAAACAGTTACTCAATCAACAATAGTTTCTAATGAGAAGTTCAATGCAAATGGTGAGCAATCAATTACTTATGGCGAGTAAGTTGTGAAACAATACCCGTTACACATTTTATTCGGTTACAATTTAATTTCAGTACAAGTATATTTCCATTTATCGAAAGGAATAACACACATTTTTTGCAGCCACGTGATATTAAGTCAATGGCTCTCTAATTAGTGTCTCATTACTTCATTTTTTGTACATGTTTGCACTATATTCATTGATTTTTTTATAATTGAGTATATTCGACACTCATATTAGACTATACTGTAATGATGTATTATAAAGTGAATGTTGATATAATAAAGAGGTGAAACTTCTGTTGTTCAAGCAGAATTTATCTACTATATTTTACACTCATACATGGTCCTTTATTTATGCATGTTTGTCCCTGGGAGTCCCTTGTTCAGAGAAACATGAGCCGATGCATGTGTGCGACGTGATGTATTTATCTGAGTGAAATGAAATTTTAAATCTAGTATCATTAAATATTGTTGATTGTGTTTGATATTAAAGGATTAAGCATGATACCTTTAAGAATTGTATTAACTTTAACTATGTTGTTTCTTTAAACAATACAAATGATATTTAAGAAAATAAACGTTTACGTACAAAAGTCACGAACAGAAAACATTTTTACAGTTTTTGTTATCACATTGTATCATATTGTACTATGATAAGGAACATGAGAAACTACTTCATTACTTTCATTGGAATTAGACATATCGTTCGATCAAAGATCTTCCTTGTATGTGACAATAAACAATTTCATTTGGCAGTATGGTTTACGGACCATCACTATGCCAATATTCGGCCTTGCAATCGACAAGGTGGGAAAGAACATGTCCTGAATGTTGTCGGGCATCATTCTCTCGCTAGGAAGTCATGTGCTCTTGGCGTTCACTTACACAGAACCGTATATTTGTGTGGTAAGACTAATATATATGTGTGTGTGTTTCTTGTTAGATGAGTCATTTGTAGAAGGATCTCGATTATTAATGATTGTTGTGTACTTGTGTGTCATAAAGTATAATGTGGTATTGAGTCTTATTGTTTGGCAATTAGTGCTTTGCCATAAAATATGAAAATGAATGGTATGATAAGGTTTCTCACCTACTGGTGAAGCCGAAGTATCACTTTGTTAATATTTTATATAAAATACAAGCTGGTATAAACAAAACTCTATCTCCATATTACGTCAATGGAGTTTATTATTCGGATATTTTAGCGACAATGTGAAATTTCATTCTGCATCTTAAAGGAAAACCATGCAAAAGTAAAATCCTGTTACATCCTTGGACGCGTACGTTCGATCAATTTGTTTAAATGCTCTGGTTTAGAATTACGTGCAATATGATTTGCATGGCAGTAATATGTTCAACCTGAATAACACACTAAGAAGTTACATAAAAAACTTTATATCATTCGATTGAAAATCATTGGTGTACCTTTGTTTTCAGATAATGTTAGGCATTGGGTATTCACTATATACAACAGCTGCGTGGCCGCTGGTTTCCCGTGTGGTACCCCAACATAATTTAGGGACGGCATATTGGCTGTACGTATGTAAACAATTTACGTAGAGATTTTACGCCGAATGTTTAAGTCTTCCAGACCCCCAATTAATGGTTGTAATGACATGCATATTAAATAAACGAATTAGAGCGTATGACAATCATCCTTTTTAAATAATTCAAAAACTGGAGTCCTTTCGTTCATGAAGAATGCCTTTTTTAAGTAATGCAAAGCCAAATTACTTTCTTTCATGAAGGGTGAATACCGTGTTGTCACTGGGACAGGCGGCTGATAACTACTTGGTTGGTTACATAGTTGACACCATGGGATACCTAATACTGGAGGTTTTCTTCATAACGTGTTCCGCCTGTATGTACAGCACAGTGGTATTATGTATTATATGTAATGAGGGTTGATACTTCATAACGTGTACAGCCAGTATGTACAGCACATTGGTATTGTGTCCTGTCTATGTATGGAGGGTTGATACTTCATAACGTGTACTGGCTGTAATATAATAATATAATATAATATATTATAATATATAATAATATAATATATATAATTATTATATAATGTTTGTGGATTATCATCTCAGACCTCACGTAGTGAAACTTCCGTCGTATGTAAAAGATACAACGGACTATCTTACAAAAGCATCATCCGACACTCTACCAAGCGACACATTACTTGTCTCCATGGACGTTGAATCTCTTTATACACACATTCCTCACGAAGAAGGCATTGAGGCCTGCACACATGCTTGGGAAACAAGAGACATAAAAGACCCTTCAACAAAAACATTAGTGGATTTACTGACCCTTATCCTGAAATGTAATAACTTTGAGTTCAATGGGGTGCATTACCTCCAAATACAAGGTACAGCAATGGGAACTAAAATGGCACCATCATATGTCAACATTTTCATGGGACATCTCGAAGGACTCCTGAAGGCGGTACCATTGACACCTTATCGCTGGTTACGTTTCATAGACGATATAGACATGCAGTGGTCTCATGGACAAGAAAACCTCCAAATATTCCTTGAACTTGCCAACAACTTCCATAAATAAATTAAGTTCACCACCGAAATATCTAATACACAACACGTTTTCTTAGATACTGTCTCACGAATTGAGGGCAACAGTCTTATAACCGACCTTTATTCAAAACCCACAGATAGCCACCAGTACCTTCTACCTTCAAGCTGCCATCCACCACACTGCTGTAGGAATATACCATTTAGCTTAGCCCTTCGAATACGGCGGATTTGTACCCAAAAATCAGATTTTGAAATCCGAACAAAGGAGATATCCGACCAATTATGCAGACGTGGGTACAATGACACGAAAGTATCCCAATCCATAACCAAAGCCGGCAATTTACATAGAGAGGACCTACTCCAATACAAAAGCAAAACGCCAAACACTCGCATACCGTTTGTGGTCACTTACCATCCAGGGCTACCAAAAATAAAAAACATCATTGACCGCCACTGGACCACAATCGAAAAATCAAACAAGCTTAAACGTATATTTCCTGAACAGCCCATTTTGGCATACAGAAGACCCAAAAGTATCAGGGACATTCTTGTACGTGCCAAAATAACACCAAAATCCGAAGAAGCTGTTCTTGGAGAATCAAAACCATGCGGCACCTGTCGGTGCCAAACATGCAAAATGATGCGCCCATCAAATACATTCAAAGCCACATCTGGTGCCATTTCATCCATTAAAGGTAAACACAACTGCAAAACTGCAAATGCCGTATACCTGATGACGTGCAGTATATGTAACAAGCAATATGTTGGCGAAACAAAACTGGCATTGAACATACGCATGAATCTGCATAGGTCCGACTGGAAAACTCGCAAATTCAATAGGTCTCCCGTTGCCGCACATTTCAGCGAATCGGGCCACCCGTGTGACAATATTATTCTGAATTGTATAGAAGCAAATACACAGTGGTCCGACGAGCAACGCAAGTCGCGGGAGACATATTGGATAAGGCGACTGAACACCCTTGCTCCATATGGAATAAACAAAAATGACACATAATGGAGTCTTCAAAACACATACATCATATTTTAGAGGTTTGTGTTCTGGCAGATGTCAAATGTTTTCTGCGTGATTCATTGCTAAAATGAGTCTGAAGCCAGTCTATTGTAAACCACTACGAATATTCAATTAGCCTGTAACAATACGGACACGGCTCTAGGCGAATGCACGTTTTTATCGGTGAGTTACGATCAATCAATTTTGAATTATCTATTTTTAAAACTTTCCGCTGTCATGTCCAATATTGCATGTACAACCATATCTGTGTTGACAAGCCCCTGATGAAGACGAAAAGTCGAAAGCGCTAGGGCATATGTATAAAATATGTAATTAGCACTGTTTGAACAGCATATTTCTCCAATCTATATATATATATATATATATATATATATATATATATATATATATATATAATTAATTAACGTATAATTAATAACGTTTAATTGGGAACCCAACAAGGTCACGTGATCCTGCACCCTGTGTATGACGTGGTATATAAAATACGAGTATAGTCGATTCCCCAATATCGGAAAATTCCAAAAGCGAAACCAAAAATTATGATTAATAGTGTGACACCTTTTTTATTATTTTAAAAAGAAAATGATATATTTATCAACCTGTTATCCGAAACAAAGATTATGGCGTTGTATCAACCTGCTACCCGAGCTTTAAAAAGAATGCGATGTGTATCACTGGTGCTAAATATTAAGTTTACAGTTTAATTTGATGTGGATGTTAACATTATCAATTAATACGTGTCTTCAAACTAATTTTCATTTTTAAGAATAATGATTCACGTTTTGATCGTTCACTCAAGCTATGGTGGCTGTGTTTTCAGCCCATGTACATACTGGGTCCATCATTTTGTCATTATGCATTGGTATACATTTCATTACAAATGCCATTGGAACTATTCCAGAAAGTGTTGTGCTTAGTGTTTTAATGGGGTCTGATCTGTGTCACTTCTGTTAACTTACTGTGTATTATGGTTATACTCATATTGAGATATATATAGCGCTTGGTATTAAAACATTTTTTATCTATCTTTTAAGCATGCATTGTTTAAGAAATGAAAACCTACATCACGGTCGCTGACCTTTGTTCTCATAAATAAGATTACGTGATTCCTTATTGGAGAAGACGTTTCGGTATTGGGGAAAATTGCAACTAAAATTAAAGCTAATTTCTAATATATTGCGACGCTAAATTAATAAAATTTTAGTATATGTGAAAAAGCAATTGATTCTATTCATTCTCGAGTTAAGTTTTCGTGTTAAACACAGAAAAAGTTTTCTTAACAAATAAATCGGACGAAATTGTATTTTTTAATCGGGGGCATTCAATAACCTTTTCCAACTTTTCCAGTTAAAGATCAGCCGGCTAACGCGGCTAACTGATAATAAGATCAGATTGTATGTGTTGCTAGTAACTGGCAGAATGAAGGGGAAAATGAAGTTTGACACAATTTAATTTACAATATGATAACAGAGAATGATTCACGTTAGACACTCGATGTATATCCATATGTATTTTTTTAAATTGCATTAATGTTTTGAATTGCATTACTGCATTGTACATTGCCAAACCACAACAGTACATAATAATCATACACATTGTATTCGTGCAAATCATTTGGATCGAATGTAAAAACAGACTTGCGGTCAATTCTGAAAATAACACGTATGTCATGTGTACATTAAACATATATATATTTTTTTAATTTTGTTGATTTACATATGGATATTTTGTTTTTGATTTTCAGGTGCATTAATAACTGCTGCGGTACTATACAATGTGGATTCGTCGCGTGGTATGCCTACGTTGTTTAGTTATGTTTCTCGCGTGTTACTATTTCTGAAAATATCGTAGGAAACACGAGTTAAGGGGAATATTCAGGGATTTGTTTAAAATATACCACAATAACGATTTTAAAAAGAACGATGCATGTACGACTTACCGCAAGCAAAACATGATACAAGTTAGGTGTTGTGCTGGAATCATCAATTATTTTCGTAATGCTTTGTTTGCTGGTATTTTTGGTCAAAACACCCATCCCGTGTACAGTAAATTCCGGATTGAGTGATTAAATCTACACTGATCCCTTAATTAAATGACACAACGATTGTGCAAGCAAGTGTAGGAATAAAAGCATTTCCGTTAAATTAAATTAATTATGCAGAGCTTTGTATATTTTGTTCAGTCATTTCTTTATATTGTATAACATAGTACAACTATTGATAAGTCATGACCAAAATAAGTATCGTATGTTTGTTCATTTTCAGGAGGAGGATTGAATCTCAGCAGAAAGGAACGTTTGAATAATCTTCGTTGATTATTAAAATATTTAAAAGAATGGTGAGTTTCGAAACATTTGCTCGATATTTTACATCAATCTCGTTAACTACAAATGTACACAATTTTTTCAGCAACGCAACCGACAACTGTAATATTTCACCAGTTACTCCCCTTTGTATGTAATTCGCCATCTGTTATAGCAAAATGTAAACAAAGGCCAATGTGCGCATCAATTTTCATTGTCAGCTGTATTAAATAACTATTCGTTATGTTAACCAAGTGATGCAGTGATTTGTTGAGAAATTAATAGTAACTTAGTAAGTGGTGCATTTGTATAAATGTAATATTATTCAATAAATTATACAGTCATTCAATGAGTACAACGAGTCTACATGTTACGAAGTCGAAGGGTTTATCATTATGCTGAAATCATTGATCCAATCTAATGGTAGTCCGTAATACTATGATTAATGAATAAACTTATGTTCGATATTGAACCCTCGTGTCTGTTATGCAAATACAATTTTCATGTTTTTCTTGAAACTCAGCTAAATGATGGTGTGAGTTAACAATGTCTTCACTGCCTTATCATATGAATATGGGCGCGTTCGCCATGCTTTCTTCTTACCTTCGCTCTTATTATTAAAACCATACGAAATCAAATGAAACAAATAAAGCAAATGTTTTTGTATGGAGCTTTTTGTTTCGTTACAAAATAATTATGTATTCTTTTGTAAGACAAGGCTTTTGTCTCAACAAAATACAAATTAATCATCTTTATATGTAATATAAACACCGTATGCTTGATAAGTTATGTTCAAGTTTTGTAAAAGTAAGGTGAAATAGCTTCTACTCAATGCCAGGATTAAAATTGATTGTCGGTGACGTTAAATAAATGTAATAAAATAATGTTGTGTATTATGTTATTATTATTTATTTATTATTATTATTATGTTTTGAGCACCCATTGGCGATTTTAATAAATGTATTTTAAAACGTTCATCTGTCTTTCTGTAGGTATGTCCGTCCGTAAGTCCGTTCATCTGTCTGTCTGTTTGTCAGTCTGTATATCTGTCTGTCTCCGTCCGTTTGTCCATCTGTCTGTAAGACTGCTAGTTATCAAATTAAATAATAACTCATTATTGCTCTCAAACACAATAAATATTGAGTAAATGTGTAAACGTGTGTACATATGAAAAAGCAACACGTACTTCCTTTAAAGGGGCCTTTTTACGTTTCACGTTTTGGTAAATTGACAAAAATTAAAAAGTTGTTTCAGATTCGCAAATTTTCGTCTTAGTTATGATATTTGTGAGGAAACAGTAATACTGAACATTGACCGTGCTTAAAATAGCCATTATATGCATCTTTTGACGATTTAAAAACATGAAAATTTATTAAGCGTTGCAACTCAAAACGAATTAATAATTTGGAGAGTTTTGTTGTCGTTACATTTTATGAAACTACGAGGATTGCGTATATTAAGTATAAAATACCTCACTGTTCGCATGAGCACGGATGGTCGAGTTGTCTAAATGGGATACTTTTTACTCCAGGACTCCAGGGGTCAGTGGTTCGAGCCCTGTTGAGGGATACATTTTTTTTAAATGTTATTCTTCATAATTTACTGGAGATATTTAGATCCAATGTTTAAATTTATCGATATAAAACATTTAATGACAAACTTTAATACATGCCAAAATCTGTGAAGAGGCCCCTTTTTAACTCTTTTTTAAAATGCACTTTGTTGCAAAATATCAAATCGATTGATTTTAAATTGTATTTTGTTTAATGCCTTTATAGTATTCTAGAGGGCGAATGAAATTAGGGCGAACGATTGTCACGCCGAACTTACCCGATACCTTTCATACTAAGTTAGTTCTGCTAAATTATTACCAAAGATCGTACATTGATAGATAATTTTGAATACATTTATAAGTCAATAACGGTACCGTAAAAAATACAACAAATCAACAAAATCCGAGGATTGCTGCTGCATTGAAAAGCTGCAAGTCATTTAGTCTAAATAAATCATATATGCATGAAATGTATTAGTTTTATATCGAAGTTAACACGCTGGAATATAGTTTCTAAAGATTGCAATATAAATGTCTCAATATTTGCACATGGTTGGAACTCTTCGATGTTTTCAACGTAATGACTGATTGGTGTGTTTAACTGAATAAGAATGTGATGGAGAAAGTGAGTGTAAATCTCCGCTAATTGCAAATAGATCTGATGTTCGCAATTCTTATACTCGAACTGACGACGCTCAAGATATATCCAGAGATTCGGAAGAAAATGATGATCTGGATTTCCACACTGCTGTTTATAATATCTCTCATGTGCAGATCGATGTATGTGAGCAATCAACGTCTAGTTTGACTGACGTCAGTTCAAACATTGTTGGACATACGGACGTTACTGGGAATGGTAGTACACCAACTGAAAGATTTTTTAAAGCTGTTTCGATGTTTCTTTCTTTTGTTGCTGTGCATAGTCCTTACAGGTAAGTTTATCAAATTGAAACAAGACATGGTATTAATTGGAAATTTACTTTGGGTTGGCATGTTGGCATGTCCTTACATAAAAGATTTGAAACGGACCACTTTCGTGTATGAACGATGTGTTGTTTACCACTTTATACATTTATACCTAACTGGTAGTTTAATTGTTCCACAACATTTCGTTATATAGCAGACAAGAGAAAAAACACCAATTCCCATGCAATTTTGATGTTTTTATTGCAATTTGTTAAAATGAGTACTGGTGTAAGGGTACCTACTTAGTACTACGGTCAAAAATGAACTTGAAATTGAATCATTGTTTTCTATTAATTAATTTAACATGTTTAATGCGATGTAGTTATGATGAAGTATTGTATTAACAATATACATGTATGCTTTGCTGTAAACGTGTATACATGTACGTTTGTCGCCATGAACTTGAATGAATGGATTTTAGGGGACTACATTTGCTATGACAGTCCTTCTGGTATCCTACAGCATGTCATCGAGGATATGGGCATATCAGAGACGCAATACATGGGCTTCTTCTCCACACTACAGTGGACAGACATACCGTCCTCGCTTTTGGGGTGGGGATTTCTAGTTGACAGGATTGGAAACAGACTGAGCATGCCGATCTCCACCGGACTAATTGCGGCTTCCCATGTAATAACAATTCTTATTTTTTCTACTCCGGCTAAAAACTTTCTACCATTAATATGGATTGTGGTTACACATTCTTTCAGCTTAGAGTTAATTATTGTAAAAGTGTGTACATACGCATTACAGTGTTTTTTGTCTCAATAACAATCTTCACTTCGCATACACCATTAATTTTATCTTTTTAAGCAATTCAATTTGGCTTTTCATTGTGTGTATATGCTACACTTAGGATATGTTTTGATAATCCATAATTAATTTGTGTGCTAATGTACTGTGTATTCAAAAAGATAATTCTCTAACACTGTCTATGATATAAATTATACGTATATTTTAACAAATAAGCACATCGATATGTGCCCTGTAATTTGTCAGTTGGAAGTTATGTTGGCCCAAATGACCAATCTAATAGGCTCAAATACAGGCTTTGTATATATATATTACTTTTTAACCCGGGTCGGTAACGGATAAGTATTGTGAAATCAATATTATTTGTCGGACACTAATTTTCATTGGTCCTCTCAGCACTGATTTCAAATGTACAGCGAACGTTAGTGTCCGAAGCCTTATATCAGACTACATGTATTAAAAAATCCACGTACTCAATATGACGCGAAAATCCCTGATTTAATGAATTTACTATGTTTCATGATAAAAATAAATGAATCTTCAGTATTTTGGCACTGTGTTTTGAAAACGGCTTTGCATTATAATTTAAAATGAGGCAACTGTTGTTTTACATGAAAAACATATGTTCGTTATTTAATATTATATTTGCTACACACATGTTCACATTTTCAGACCCTCTTTGCAGTGGGTGCCCTTTTTAAGAACTACTGGGTCATGTGGGTCGTCAGAGCCTTGTTTGGGTTGGTATTTGTATTACTAGTATTTCATTTGATCAAGTTGGGTTTATTCGCTTTTGATTTTGAATAAGGTCTTTTAAAAAGGCGCTTTGAATGAATGAGATGGATATACAGTGATCGTAAAGGAACAACTCACGTCTCCGTCTTGTTATTTGTCTCACTATATAAGCACTATCGCTTTTAGGCTCGTAGCCGCCCCGTCAGCCATTGCAAACGACAACCTGACGGTGAAGTGGTTCCAACAAAGCATGCTCAATATGGTGATGGCCATGAAGACAAGTCTAGGACGGGTGGTAGGTTGTAGGACGGATGCAAGGTTCAAGGACGGGTGGTAGGTCCAAGGACGTGTGGTAGGTTGTAAGATGGGTGGTAGATTGTAGGGTGGAGGAAGGTTCTAGGACGGGGGGGGGTCGGTTCAAGGACGGGTGGTAGGTCCTAGGACGGGTGGTAGGTTGTAGGACGGGTGGATGGTCTTGGACGGTTTTTTTGTTTAGGACGGTAAGGGATTGGACGGGTGGTAGGTCTAGGACGGGTGGTAGGTCTAGGACGGGTGGAAGGTGTGGGACGGATGGTGGTTTCTAAGACGGCGGTCAGTCTAGGGCGGGTGGTAGGGTTTAGACCGGTGGTAGGTCTTGGACAGATGGTAGGTCTAGGATGGGTGGTAGGTCAAAGACGGGTTGTAGGTTTTAGGACGGGTGGTGGTTTTTTGGACGGATGGTAGGTCTAGAACGGGTGTTAGGTTATAAGACCGGTGGTAGGTCTAGAGCGGATATTAGGTCACAGAGAAATGCGTGAAAGATTCTTGGGTGAAGAATGTGAAGAATTGATTGCGCGAACATTCATTGACAACGAATTCATGATGGGTTCATTGATTGCTACTTAATGAATCTTTATTGACTGAATAATTCACGAAACGCTGATTATTTTTTTAAACAATTCATTAATTGAAGATAATAAATGAAGCTTTAATTGATTTAATAATTCATGGCGCTTTTATTGATTGTCAAATTCATTTTACATTCATCGATTGAAAAATTCATAAAACGTTCATCTCTTGCGCAGTAAACGAAACGTTTATGTACAGAAAAATTCGGTGACTTTCATTGATTGAAGAATTCATGATATGTTTTATCGATTGTAGAAATCCTATAGGCTTCACAGATTGAAGAATTCTGGAATGTTTGATAACTTGAAGAATTCCTGACGGGTTCATTGAAAGTTCGTTGATTTAAGAATGCATTAAACATTCATTGACTGTAGAAATAATAAAAAGAGCATTGATTAAATTAATGAAACGTTCATTGAATGAATTAATTAAAATCATTGGCTTAATAATTCATTAAACGTCTATCGATCGAAAAATTAATGACACGTTCATTGATTGAATCAGCCAGGAAACGCTTCTTGATTGAATAATCGTGGAACGTTCATGCATGGAAGAATTCATGAAAAGTTCATTGACTGACGGATTGTTGAAACGTCCATTGACTGAATAATTCATGAAATGTTCAATGACGACTTCATGAAGCTTTCTATGACTACGGAATTCATTTAACGTTCTTTGGCTGTACATGTTTCGACTTAATGTCCAATTTGCAATTGTTATGTCTTGTAAAGGCATTAATCGACGAAACTAAATGCTTTGAAATTGAAAATTCCATCGCTTGTTCAGTTAAAAAAAATCTTTCAGTTTTCGCATATGTATTGCTTGTGATGCGCTTATTGTACAAAATATTTATTTATACGGCGATTCTTAGCCCGCATCTCATGCAAACAGGTCAGTTGTCATGTATTGACATAAGAACGTGCACTTAATTCTGGTACACAAGCTAACGCAGGAAATGTGTCGGAAGATGAACCGCCGTGCTATGACTGAAAAACTGTTGAAAACAGCGAACAATCAAAATAATTTAAACAAATGAGTCGCGTTCTGAGAAAACTGGGCTTAATGAATGTGCGTAAAGTGTCGTCCCAGATTAGCCTGTGCAGTCCGCACATGCTAATCAGGGACGACACTTTCCGCTTTTATGGTATTTTTAGTTTCAAGGAAGTCCCTCTTTACCGAAAATCAAGTTTAGGCGGAAAGTGTCATCCCTGATGAACCTGTGCCGACTGCACAGGCTAATCTGGGATGACACTTTACGCACATGCATTAAGTCCAGTTTTCCCAGAACAAGGCTCAAATAGAAAACGAACACACGTTTAAATTTACTCGAAATCCTTAAGCTAATTTGTTAGGTATTCTCAATCAAATGCCCATTAACTTATTTGCATGTATTGTACAAACGCCTTCCACTATTTGTTTCAGTGCAGTGTTTTAACTCTGAATATCATGGATCCCATATACGACTTCGTGTCAGCTCGTACACAGCCTATGTACACCCTTGGTGTAACGCTGTTCACAGGTATGCACACAGGAAGTTGTATCTGCAATGTCTGAAATGGGTCAGGTGACTGGTCTGCAATATCTGCCATGGGTCAGGTGACTGGTCACATGATGATGTTCAAGTTGTATCTGCAATGTCTGCAATGGGTCAGGTGACTGGTCGCATGTTAAAGTTGTATCGGCAATGTCTGCAATGGGTCAGGTGACTGGTCACATGTTCAAAAAATCATTTCTTGCTACTGAAAATACATTTTCCTTGATAATATAAAACGAATTTAATTGAAATCCATATTTACTATGGTGGTATTGGATATTGAACATTGATTTTAACGGCACTGTTTTGATATTAATTGTGATTTAGACAACCAAAATAGCGGTCCTTTTTAGCGAGGCTGTTTTCGGAAAAAACCCGAGCTATTATCATAGCCAGCTCGTCCGCCGTCCGCCGTAGGCGTCGTGCTCAAACCTTAACATTGGCTCTAAAATCAAAGTGCTTCCACCTACAACTTTGAAACTTCATATGTAGATGCACCTTGATGAGTTCTACACGCCACATCCATTTTTGGGTCACTAGGTCAAAGGTCAAGGTCACTGTGACCTCTAATAACAAACTTTAACATATGCTCTAAAATCAAAGTGCTTCCACCTACAACTTTGAAACTTCATATGTAGATGCCCCTTGATGAGTTCTACATGCCATACCCATTTTTGGGTCACTAGGTCAAAGGTCAAGGTCACTGTGACCTCTAATATAAAATTTTAACAAAAACCTTAACATTGCCTCTAAAATCAAAGTGCTTCCACCTTCAACTTTGAAACTTCATATGTAGATGCACCTTGATGAGTTCTTCACGCCACACCCATTTAGGGTCACTAGGGCAAAGGTCAAGGTCACTGTGACCTCTTTAAAAAAAAATCTGACAAGCTTTCGCAGCCGAGCGTGGCACCCGTTATGCGGTGCTCTTGTTTACATCCATTATAATTGTTGGCATCGAATTTTTAAAAAGTCGATGTCAAAAATTCTATGTCAGCTGTAGTCGAACATCGAGGCCAACTAGCTATGTGGACGCGTGGTCATGTGCTTGTTATTGAAGCCAAAATCCACAAAACGTGTAAAATTGAACCCTGGAGAAGTCTCGGCTTTGGAACCTTTTTTCCGGAAAAAAGTACAAAACCCATTTTGTTTAAATCGGTCATTGACCAACATTTGGTAATAATTAACCCATTTATGCCTAGCGTCTAGAAAAAAGGTCTTGGCAAACAGCGTATACCCAGATGAGACGCCGCATGATGCGGCGTCTCATTAGGGTCTACGCAGTTTGCTTAAAGGAATTTCTGTAAGAAATGATCTAAATATAAAAAAAATATAATAGACATCCCTAATTTTGGAATTAAATTGATCCAATTTAGAAGGATGGGAGAGTCCACTAGGCTTAAATGGGTTAATGGAGTCGTTGCTGTACTTGCTTAGAAAATTGAATTAGGTACACTACGTTCGTACATTGCATACAATAAAGTATGTAATATTATTATATTCGCTCATTTTAATAATATAATAATCAAATGCATTACTTACAAACGAAAAAGTTTTGGTGTGTGAAAAAACATCATTTCCTTTCATAAGATATGAGGACTCTTTAGCAAGAATTGAAATATTTTCTGTAGATATTTGGTTGCATCAAGGATTGAGCTGAACATTGAAGAGGTTTTATCCAGTTATAAATAATGGTTTCAGTTGTTGCTGATTGCACATGGTTGCATATTTGTATCATTATATTACAAATCATTGGGCAACGTTTGATAGACTGAAATGCGTCCCCATCTTATCACGTTATTGGTATTGAACAATTATCACGTAGTTACCATAGACAGCCTTTCATTGCGTTGAAATTTAGATTTATCCTAAACGGAAATCCATGTGTAGGTACAGGCAAAAATCTCTTTATCGCTGTTTTTTTAAGTGCTTTCCCTAAACCATTTTCTTGAAATGTTTACGTGAACGAAGTAATTAAATACAGATATAGAATGCGTACATTATAACAAATATTTTCAATTTTTAAGTTCGATACAAAGATTAACACTGGAAGCTAACAGCATCTTTTACCTCTCGGTTGTGACATAAGCGTTGGACAACTTGTTCAATATACGAATATTATAAGTTAGTATCATCTATTACCTCTCGGTTGTGACATAAGCGTTGGACAACTTGTTCAATATACGAATATTATCAGTTAGTAATCATCTGCAGAACAGAAACATAATTACAGTCCTTTATTAATGGCAAGAGACCAATAACCGAACAATCAGACAAAATCACACCACACATCACAAAAATCACGCAAAACACACACTTGATGAGATATACAATGTAATTGTTCTTTACAGGTTCATGTTGTGGCCTTCTGTGCACGTTAGCGGCCATATTGGCGGCCGTCATTGATCGGCGTTCTGACGTACAAAAACTCATTGATCATCCTCCAGTGGCTAAGGACGATAGCAAAAGTACGGCTCAATTTAAACTCTTCCTACCAATTGGTCCCTGAATTATAACCTTAATTATGCATTTGTTTTAAATGTGTACAAATGAGCCTTGTTTCGGTAAAACCGGACTTAATGCATGTATGTGCAGTCCGCACAGGCTAAATTAGGGGCGACACTGCATTGCATTGTCAATAGAAGGAAGTATCTTCTAAACGAAATTACAGGCTAGGATGAAAGTGTCGTCCCTGATAAGCACGTGCGGAATGCACAGGCTAACCTTGGACGACACTCACGCACATGCTCGGTTTCCCAAGAGCTAGTTAGTTTTTGAAGATTATATTTGTTCGAACTATCCGACATGGTAGATCGACTCTGATGTACGCTCACATATAAATTTATCGTTTGATATCTAAGTTTGAACCATTCCTTGTCGCTTCATTCATGGAATGCACTGTAACCAGATAATTAATTGTGGGTATTTGACGATGGTTAACATATTAATTTCTGATATGCTGATTAAAACATTGTACACGTATGTAATTATTTATATGCTCCAAAAAGTGCGTTGGGTTAAATTGATATAATTGCTTTATAGGAGTCACTTTGTCGGTCGGTCGGTCTGTCGGTCTGTCTGTCCGTCCCGAAATTTCATCTGATCTTCACCAAACTTGGTCAGAAGTTGTATCTAGATGATGTCTAGGTCAAGTTTGAATATGGGTCATGCCAGGTCAAAAACTAGGTCACGGGGTCACTTAGTGTGTTTTTAACTGAAAGTTTGTCCGGATCATAACTTTGTCATTTATCGTTAGATTTTAAAATGACTTGGTGAATTTGTTCGCCATCATGGGACGGTGTGTCGTGTGAAAAAAAGGACGTCGATATCTCAAAGGTCAAGGTCACACTTGGAGTTCAACGGTCAATTGCTTGTCCGGGCCATAACTTTGTCATTTATTGAGAGATTATTAAAATCATTTGGCAATTTGTTCACCATCATTGGACGGTGTGTCGCGCAAAAGAATAACGTCGATATCTCCAAGGTCAAGGTCAAACTTTGAGTTTAACGATCATAAATGAGCTTGTCCGGACCATAACTATGTCATTCATTGTAAGATTTTAAAATCATTTAGCACATTTGTTCACCATCATTGGACGGTGTCTTGCGCGAAAGAATTACGTCGATATCTCCAATGTAAAGGTCACACTTAAAGTGCAAAGGTCAAAAATGGCCATAAATGACCATGTCCGGGCCATAACTATGTTGTTCATTATGAGACTTTAAAGTCATTTGGCATATTTATTCGCCATCATTGGACGGTGTGTCGCGCGAAAGAATTACGTCGATATCTCCAAAGTCAAGGCCACACTTTGAGTTCAAAGGTCAAAAATGGCCATAAATGAGCTTGTCCGGGCCATAACTATGTCGTTCATTGTGAGATTTTAAAATCATTTGGCACATTTGTTCACCATAATTGGACGGTGTGTCGCGCGAAAGAATTACGTCGATATCTCCAAGGTCAAGGTCACACTTTGAGTTCAAAGGTCAAAAATGTCCATAAATGAGCTTGTCCGGGCCATAAGTATGTCGTTCATTGTGAGATTTTAAAATCATTTGGCACATTTGTTCACCATAATTGGACGGTGTGTCGCGCGAAAGAATTACGTCGATATCTCCAAGGTCAAGGTCACACTTTGAGTTCAAAGGTAAAAAATGGACATAAATGAGCTTGTCCGGGCCATAACTATGTAGTTTATTGTGAGATTTTAAAATCATTTGGCTCTTTTGTTTACCATCATTGGACGGTGTGTCGCGCAAAAGAATTACGTCGATATCTCCAAGGTCAAGGTCACACTTTTAGTTTAAAGGTAAAAAATGGCAATAAATGATCTTGTCTGGGCCATAACTATGTCATTCATTGTGAGATTTAAAAATGACTGTACATTAATTTTGTTCACAGTCATTGGACGGCATGTCATGTGAAAGAATTCAAGAGTTCAAAGATCCAAATGGCTATAAATGATAATGGCATAATAATTCATAAAAATCGCCATAAATTTGATTCTCTTGTTTTGTGAAGACAGCATGAAAAATAGTCTGTGTCAATGCGGCATGTGGGGGTATACGTCACGTCTGTGACAAGGCTCTAGTTATTTGCGTAGATAGTTTTTGGTGTAAGCGAAGTATGGTTCTTTAGGGTATGGGCGATGTTGATGTTTTTATATTTATATCTTAATTAATCTATTAACCTTGTTTATACAATAAGAGGTGAACACTACTGTGTTTTTTTTTTGGAAATCAGGAGTACAGATATATTTCAAATTTATATGGAAACAAAACAACGTTCATAACTGCTTTAACACGATTTAGAGGGACAGCCTTACGAACACACGGGGAGTCGGGTAGATGGCATTAACGACATATAACACCGAACACTGAACGTGCATGTAAAACTGTCGTGTACTTGATGACAATTTGAAATGTTTTGCTAGATTGCCCGGTATTTGTAGGTTTACGTGAACAATATACAAATGCGAAGTTTGAAAAATACGAATGTGATCGAATATAATGACTTAATGAAATCGATTAATGAAACAACAGTAACATGGTTCGTAACTTATTTTTAAGGCCTTTCATTTAAATACACAATTTAAATTCTTGTGAGTTTTATAATTAACACTTTTAATAGTAATTATATTAAGTAATTATATGTGATGTATGTTCTCGTCAAAATTAGTCTGTACCTTTCGCATGTGTCTTAAAAATGTTTTCTTTATTTTGACATTAGAAATCACGCTTACAAAATTATTTCAAAATAAAACCATGCACAAAGGTATCGCTTTTCTTTGTTAACTTTAAAAAAACTTTGTTACGAATCACCCATCTGATAGGTCTTCCGGTTTGTCGGTCGATTTGTATGTCATAGAATGTACAAGTGTATGGAGCGAACTACTTCCAAGCTCCATATTTGTCAAGAAGTTGAAACTTAAAACATGTAATCACCATGAAGTGAAGATGAGCAAGACACCTCTTTAAACATGCAATCACCATGAAGTGAAGATGAGCAAGACACCTCTTTTAAGGGACCTTTTTACAAGGTTTGGCATGTATTGAAGTGTGTCATTAAATGCTTTATGTTGATAAAGCTCCAGTAAAAACAAAAATAAAATTAAAGAAAGAAAAAAAGTAACCCTCAACTGGGCTCGAACCGCTGACCTCTTGAGTAAAAGTCAAACGCTCAGACCACTTGGCCATCCGTGTTCATACAATGAGTGATGTATTTTATGCTTTTTATAAGCAATCCTCGTTGTGTCACAAAATATAACGACAGCAACAGAACTTTCCAAATTATTCAATCGTTTCGCGTTGCAACGCTTTATAATTTTCAGGTTTTCAAATCGTCAAAAGATGCATATAATGGATATTTTAGAGCATGGTTAATATTCAGTATTACTGTTTCCTCACAAATATCATAACTAAAACGAAAATTTGCGAATCTGAAACATTTTATTTTATTTGGTCAATTTACCAAAACGTGAAAAGGCCCCTTTAATCTCCAATTATCCCTACACATTCTGATTTGGTCTGAACGTAGCTATCAGAGCGGTCCGGGGGTATAAATAACGTTTGTGACCTAATCCTACATTTAACAGAGGTAGAATCTAATAGTAGATAGTATGCTTTAATAATCATAATAGATATTATTCTTTAATAAACTCGTTTCGTATTAGTATTAGTAACGTTTGTGACCAAGCTCTTCATTTTACAGAAGAGGAATCGAAGTTTATCCGTATATCTGATGTAAAGCGATTTCCGTCCACATTCTGGCTTATTGCCATCAGCTCCGCTCTCTTCTACCTGCAGCTTTTCCCCTTCGTGACACAGGGAGAGTAGGTTTGTTTATTATTCTAGATGTGTTTGCTCAATTTTAAGCGATTGCTTTATCATCGGGTTTCCTTCTTATATGATACGAGTGACAATTGATTTGGGTTTCGTTGTTTATACATATAACAACTTGCAATTTATGAAATTTGTTTGCTTTTACATACCAGTTACAACCTTTTATTAATGAGTTGTGTTTGATTGCACTTATATTTTTAACAAAATTTTGGTTATCTTTTACATATTTTTACAACTCTCGATAAATGCGTTTGACTTCATTTTCCATATGTTTTTACCCTACCGGTTTCACCGGAGGGGATTATGATTTGTGCTCTGTGTGTCAGTCTGTCTGTCAGTCCGACACATTTTTCTGGATCCTGCGATTACTTTAAAAGTTCTTCATATTTTTTCATGAAACTTGAAATATGGACAGATGGCAATATTGAGATTATGCACGTCATTTCATTTCGTTCCTTCGTCAAGAATTCTGGTTGTTATGGCAACAAATATATACAAAAACATATTCTGACAATGGTGGAGCCAGTAGGGGACATATATTGCTTGGCAAAAGTCTTGTGACAACATGGTACTAGTATGTATTTATTTGGCTTTTTCTAAACTTGCATGTTACATCTTACAATAAATGATTAATTAAAATATTCATAAACATGGCTGTATCGGTCTTCTTTGCTTTTGAAGGCTGTTCTTTGCAACGAAGTATTCAAGAAGTCCGAAAGAGGCAATTACGATAAACAGGTAAACCGTGAGTGTGTAATGTAGTGTTGCATATTAGTCGCGTTCTGGGAAAACTGGCAGTCCGCACAGACTAATCAAGGACGACACTTTTCGCCTTAACTAGAGTTTTGCTAAGAAGAGACTTTCTTTAAACAGAAAATATCATAAAAGCGGAAAGTGTCGTCCCTGATTAGCCTGTGCTAGGACTGCACAGGCTAATCAGGGACGACACTTTACACACATGCAATATGCCCAGTTTTCTCAGAACGCGACTCATATATTGTCTTATATTATATAGCTCATTGGTGATTTGCCTTAATTGAAGACAAGCGGGCAAGATGTTCGCTCTTGGTAAAGTTTTATTATTTCCTATATGTTTCATAACAGGTAGTATGGAGAGGCTTTACAAGTTAAAATGCAATTGTTTTTATGAATGCCATTTTGTATTATTATATTTTGAAGTTTGTATTAAAGGCACATTAATGTTCCATTAGAATTTTGGGACAGTAAAATTCATCCACTGATTGTACCAGACAAATAAGCACCCACTGTCTAGCTATAATTCCGTATCACCTTACCTATAATGTTATGCAATGGTATTAACTTAAATATAACATTCGCTATGTAACAGTAATATCTATATGCTGGTCTATGCAGCATGGTATACCTGGTTGGAGCGGTTTCGATGCCACTGTTCGGTGTTGCCATCGACAGAGTGGGTCGTAACCTGTACTTCCTGATGACCCGCCTCGTCCTGGGGCTGACCAGCCATATCATGATGACCTTCACCTTTGTGGAGCCGTACGTATGCACGGTATGAAAACAGAACCATGTTTTATCAAACATTATTCTTATACTTAAAATTGGGTCGAATCTTAAATGTATGGTACGATTTTTAATGTAAGTGACACGGGGATAATTTGCTCGACCATGTCAAAAAGTTTGAGCCATAGTTCTTAGCTGTTTTTCGGTGTCTTCTAAAAGCTCTGGGTATGTTGTATCCCCGATTATTTTACCCATTTATCCCAATGTAATTGTTGAGTCTTTCGTTACAAATATGATAATGTTATTGAAAAACAAGCGCTCTGAAACTTATATCCACATTTAATGATATTTATAAAGCTTTCCTTTTTAATGGGTCGTGCTTACATTGTTAGGTCATTCCGGTCGCGAATATTTCAAGGCGTGATTGCCCGTTGGTTATTTTATTGTCCCCTACCGGTGAAACCGGAGGGGACTTATGGTTTGCGCTCCGTCTGTCAGTCTGTCTGTTTGTCCGTCACACTTTTCTGGATCCTGCGATAACTGTAAAAGTTCTTCAAATGTTATCATGAAACTTTAAACATGGATATATTGCAATTTGGAGATTATGCGCGTCATTTCATTTTGGTCCTACGTCAAGAATTCTGGTTTCTATGGCAACAAATAATTATTTTTTTTACTGACAATGGTGGAGTTTCACCAGTCGGGGGCAATATTGCTTGGCAATCTCTTGTTATATTTAGTTATTTTACATATTCAGATCATTTATTGGAAGTTGGTCGCTTTTATAATTTTTATATTAAATGGTGTTGTTGTTTGTAGTTTAATGTATTGTATAGGCGGTGACCTGCCTTAAATTAAATACTAGCTGATGGTAAAAAGAATATATTTCCTGATATTGTTTCTCGAGTTTTATCATTCCAATATTCATACATTTGTACGTGTATGCAATAGCTCTGCCGCTATCTGATTTATGATGGCAATTTTTTCAGAACACTCATGATTCTAATATTAAACTGCGTGATGTAAAAACTGTGGCCACAAATATGGGGAAGGTGTAGTCCACTGTTTCTTTGTTTTTCAGGTGATTCTTAGTCTAGGATACTCCTTGGTAACCACCACATGTTGGCCCCTGGTGTCCTACGCGGTCCCTCTGAGGTACCTCGGCACTGCGTTCGGAATGTAAGCATCGACTTTGTATATATAGTTCATTGCAATATATTTTTAATTTACCCTCTGATGTACCTTAGGAACTGCGTTCGGGATGTAGGCATGGACTTTTAATATAAAGTTAATTGCAATATATTTTCTTAATTTACACTCGGCACTTTGTTCGGGATGTAATCATCTACATTTTGTAATGTAAATGTCTTTGTAATATTACCTTGTACGATATAAATGTCACCTCAATACATTCGTGAATATGTTATTTAAACAATTTCGATTTCCCGCGACTATCGCTTGTAGAATTGTTGCACAATTACAACATTCGAAAAATCTTCTTTATTCGGCGTTAATATGCAGTTTAAATTCTCTACTGTTCGTGTGTATGAACAATGTACGAACGTCGTCGTTGAAGTCAGCACAGGCTAATCAGGGACGATACTTTGCGCTTGTTTGATATTTCTCGTTAAAGAAAGTCTCTTCTTAGCAAAAATCCAGGTAATGCGGAAAGTATCGTCCCTGATTAGCCTTTGCGGACTGTACATGCTAATCTGGGACGACACTTTACGCACATGCATTTAACACCAGAGCGCGGTTCATGTGTATATGAATTATATTCTTTCAGCAAATATATGTATTCTTTTCAGCATGGGCACCATTATTTCTGTGGGGCAGGCTATTGATACGTATTTTGTTGGCTTCATCGTCGACACTGCGGGCTATCTGGTCCTTGAAGTGTTCTTTACCATGTGCGTCATCTGTAAGTTTCACCAATTCTGAGAGGACTCATTGTTGAAACGATTAATTATTCGGCCAGTTACACTAAATAGTTTACCTCACCTTCTTGTGCATCTGGATTGAAAGCGGGTATATAGGCAATCATACTACTATTTCAAAACAGATAACACTTTGATAAATCAAGAAGTGAAATAAAGGTTCTAAAGAAGAAGTTTCCAGAAAATAATCGAAATAAAATTTTAAGCCGATTGCGAGTAATTTTCTTCTGTACAGCAAAGAACTCTTTCGCGTACAAAAGACATGTACTATTTTCGGAAATCCGCATTCGGCCTTGCATATTCGTCTAGACGACACATACTGACGTAGACGCTTTTATGGTTTTACAACAAATACCAGTAATTTTGTTAAAACGGCGGTAACTCTTATTCGTCATACATTTCACCGAAGTAAACAATATTTAAACAGTGGTTTAATATCAAGATTGTTAATTTATTGTATTTAACATTCATATGTTGGTGTAAGAGTGCGATGATATAATGTTGACATATACGCCGTATGTATATTCTCTGTAAGGTCCATCAATGTTAGTTTCTTACCCGGGAACTATAAACCAATAATGAATCAATTCATGGTTTAAAGGTTTTCGCCCTAGTGTTATCATATTGTAGTAGCCGCGTCAACACATATCATAATTCACATTTCATAAATCGCGTGCTCACAACATGTGCTGCAACACAGATCACGGTTTGCCATGTTTCCCCTGTGTTCAAATAAACTTTGAAATTATGTATGATGTTCTATATTTAGTAATGACATGCGAATATATGCCGAAAATTTTCGGGGAGCATATAGTTGCCAGTTTGAAGTTCCGTACTTCCTTACTTCCTTACTTCCGTCCTTCCGTCACACGTTTGTTACATAGCACCTTCAATACCTTACCGATCTCTTTCATATTTGGCATGCAGGTACATTGCACGGACCTCTACCTTTTGATGAGGTTTAAGGTCAATGGGGTCAAGGTCAAGGTCACCGAGGCTAATAATATATGTTTCCGTCACACTTTTGTTACAGTTTCTCATAGAACCTTCAATACTTTTGCGATCTCTTTCATGTTTGGCATGTAGGTGCCTTGCATGGACTTTACCTTTTGATGAGGTTTGAGGTCCATGGGGTCAAGGTCACCCAGGCTTATAATATATTTTTCCGTCACAATTTTGTTACAGTTTCTCATAGCAGCTTCAATACTTTACTGATCTCTTTCCTATTTAGCATTTAGGTGCCTTGCATAGACCTCTACATTTTGATGAGGTTTGAGGTCACTGGGGTCAAGGCCAAGGTCACCAAGGCTAATAATATATGTTTCCGTCACACTTTTGCTACAGTTTCTCATAGCACCTTCAATTCTTTACCGATCTCTTTCATATTCGCCATGTAGGTACCTTGCATTTGATGAGGTTTGAGGTCACTGGGTTCAAGGTCACCGAGGCTAATAATAGAATTTTCCGTCACACGTTTGTTACAGTTTCTCATAGCACCTTCAATTCTATACCGATCTCTTTCATATTTGGCATGTATGTACCTTGCATAAACCTCTACCTTTTGATCAGGTTTGAAGTCACTGGGGTCAAGGTCACCAGGCTAATAATAGATTTTTAGGTGGTTATTTACACATAGATTGACAAACGCATCATCGGGGAGCATCCATCAGTTTCACTGATATTCTTGTTTTATACTTTTGTTAGGTTCAATGATAGCAGCTGCGTTGTTGTATTTACGGGACGCGTCAACAGGTAACATAAATTGTTTATGTTTAGTTGTAAAAAACTCCTGATATTGCCTATAGAGTTTCAGCATTACTGTATTAAATTAAAAAAAGTATATACCGTTTAATCGTATAATGAATACAGAAAAATCTCTTTATTGATATCAAAGTATATGACTCTCAATAGAGGATGTATTTCATGCGCTCCCAGTCGCCGCTTTTACAATTCTTCAGAATTGTCTTCCATTGCAATTCATTTCACACGAATTCAACACAAATGAAATTGTATATGCATCATTGTATTTGGAAAAAAACACGAAATTTGATAGCGTATATTTAGCAGTTTCGGTATCAATCGGTCGGTCCGTGTGGTGGTTTGTTTCCGGTATGTCCGCATAAAATGTTAAAAAATCTGTGATGCGAACTATTTATGCGTTTCTCAAGTGTTTTCATTGAAACTCAAATTGTCATCACCGTAAAGTGTATAACTGCAATACATATTTTGGCCGTGTTTTGAGAAAACAGGGCTTAATGCATGTGCGTAAAGTGTCGTCCCAGATTAGCCTGTGCAGTCCGCACAGGCTAATCAGAGACGACACTTTCCGCTTTAATGGTATTTTTAGTTTCAAGGAAGTCCCTCCTTACCGAAAATCAAGTTAAGGCGGAAAGTGTCGTCCCTGATTAGCCTGTGTGGATTGCACAGGCTAATCTGGGATGACACTTTACGCACATGCATTAAGCCCCGTTTTCTCAGAACGCGTCTCATTTTTCACTCGAATTGATCCACGTATTCATAAGTTTTGTGCCCTTGATCTTCGCCGTCGTCATGGCTGCTATGCCTGTGGAAAACCTGCGCGGTCGTATTTAGTCATTTTTATGACAAAACTCTAGTTTCAATTAGATGTATCATGACGGTCACTAATTGCTAGAATGCAAATAAAATTTCTGTTTTGTTTTATTTAATATGCATCGTCCTTGTATAATACACACGTCGTTCTTATATGATAGATTTCTATGGTCCAGAACTGTTGGCCATATAACAGTCAAACACATTTTTTGTTTATAATTGGAATTAAAACACATACATGCATACTATTTAGAGATCATACTGGTTTTGGTGTTATTTTATTGCTTCTATCGACACTTTTCATTTCAGATGGCCTACTGAATCTAAGTACAAAACAACGTGCAGTTTTTCTCAAGCATCATGTGTGAGACAGACTTTGTAGAAAACGTTCAGATTTGCTGTGAGATTTTAAATTTAATTTGATTAAATTTCGGCGTGTTATTGTGATTATTTTGTTAATATTGTTGCATGCAGTGCCAAATTATTGTTTGTTTTAAAATCTCAGCATTACATGCGCGTGTATGTTGGTATGATGTTTTACAGAGGAAATAAAATATTGCACTTAAACATATCAGAATTTGTATTTCAGGCCATATTTACACAGTACAAAGCAGCGTTTTATTTTTTTAATTATTTTTTTCATTAAAAAAAGCGTTTGGGAAAATACCTATTTTATTTTTACCATCGCCAAAGGCGGATTGATATACCATCGGCGTTGTCCGTCCCTCCGTTTGTCAGTCCGTTCGTCCGTCTGTCTGTCCGTTCGTATGTCACGAAATTTTGAAATAGGCAGGGGAAATCAATTCAACAAATTTGCTTGTTAAATATGAATTACATATATCATAGTTGAAGTGAAAGCCTTGGTCTGTTTTGCATTGTATGGGTCGCGTTTACATTGTTTTTACACGAAATAAACCATTCATTTACGTTGTGTAAAACTAGTAAAGTTATAAGTTTTAATTTATGTAAAGCATACCGGCAAAAACACTTCGTTTAGTGACAAAGGTTAACAAATTAACAGCGAAGGGTAAATTAGTCAGGAACTATAAGGCTCACGAAGTAAGTATTTGGAAACTATTCTAAACACGACACGTGAGTTCATGTCAAGCACTATAACGCCTCTTGCGTGCTTATTGCGATGTCGATGTCAATATTCTGACAAGCTTTCATTTATTCAAACTGCACCCGCAGCCGAGCATTGGCATCCGTTATGTGGTGCTGTTGTTTAGAATATATTATAGTCCTCACATTCTTAGGCATATTGCATTTTTCCATTGGTGCCTTGATATGCATATAGAGATAGCCATTCCACTGTCGGTTGTCGAACAGCGATTATGCCGAATATGTATCTATAGCGGCCTTCCGTTTGTCCCTATTTACACGAGCCTTCTTCCTGTTGGGAGAATTGATTTAATTTAAACAAACCCACCGTCCACTAGGTATTTCTCATCAATGTGTGAATTCCGAAGCGTATGAAGTTCTTCCGTAAGGAGGCTGCATTATGTGTGTACCCGGAGTTTGTCCCAGCACTCCTACCTAATTAACATGTTCGACTTATGAAAGTTGGGATTTTTTTAAGCTCTGATTTTTAGGTATTAAGTGGTTAAATAAAGATTTTTTTAATTTGGGTGTGGTCTTGTGCTGTGTGTGTGTGGGTGGGGGGGGCGGGGTGGAGTACACGGAGGAAACTCCACTTGTCAGGTATGGTGACAATTACCCAAACTCATATGCTTCCGGGAACAGTAACTGAACACGGGTCGTTGTTATTTGTATTATTTATGTAAACTGTTTTAATTTAAAAATTACACAATCGCCAACTAATGAATTAACAAGTTTCATTTTGGTCACATGGTTTTGTTGTTTTCATCAAAATTGCTGACAACATGTGCAATTGAGACAAAAACCTGCTATTAACCCATTTATGCCTATTGGACTCTCCCATCCTTCTAAATTGGATCAATTTATTCCCAAAATTAGGGATGTCTAGTATATTTATTTCTATATTTATAATATGTCTTACAGAAATTCCTTTAAGCAAACAGCGCAGACCCTGATGAGACTCCGCATCATGCGGCGTCTCATCTGGGTCTACGCTGTTTGCCAAGGCCTTTTTTTTCTAGACGCTATGCATAAATGGGTTAAATATACAAATCCATCAACGTATTCATAGTTCATCCTACTGAGACGCACAGTGTATTCCTTTTTCTTTTTCGTCTTTATCTGACCTGGGATGGTATTCCATAAACATCTTAAGTCATTTCTTAAATAATTTCACTTAAGGTCAAAATTACAATGTTTTGTTTTTCTTTACTTAATAAGGAAACACATGTTTTTGGTATTCCTAAAATAACAATGACATAATGATGTTATTTTCATGTAAATATTGATGGCAAACTATTGCAATACGAAATTAAAAACTTTAAAGATAACAATACAATTTAACTTAAGATGCTTCTGGAATACGACCCCTAAACACTTTCGTCCCTATACTTAAATCTGTAAAAGGGACTAGCTTACAGTGTGGCAAAATTACGACTTTCAGAAACACATTCATTGTTTTCTTAAAACCATTATTTACTGGAGATACCTCGACTTTTAACATCGACTGTGATATTATGCGTGCAGAGGCAGTTGAAGGCTGCCTTAAAGCTGCCCAGCAGTGTTATTTATTAACATATGCGTGCATTTGTCGAAGTTGGTGAGGTCCCTGCGCGCCTGAGGCTGCGTTATTTGTGGATCCGAAGTGTGCCCCAGTACTTATACATACTTAATCTAATCTAATAGACTCGCAAAAGTTTGGACGAATTTGGAATTATCACTGCAGTGTAGAGCTATGTAGTTGTTAGCGAAAGATTTCAATGTTGGTGTGGTCTTGTGTTTTGGAGGGGTGGGGTAGGGAAGCCGGAGTACCCGTAGAAAACCCCACATGTACGGTATGGTGACCACTAACTCACATGCTTCGGGATTGGCCATTGAACCTCGATCACCTAGGTAAGAAGCGCGGTTAAATACAATGTTTGCATACGTGCTATAACAAAAAAATGATCACTAGTTTTTATCTTTACAAATTGTATTCACGAATTCGTCAGGCAAAACAAACAAGTTAACATTTCCAGAAATTAAAAGCCGTGACAAATGACAAAACTATACGAGTTAAAAGTACACCGTTATGTAATATAATATACGCATCATGGCATTGGTCATGCTATTCATTTACCAAGTCGTAGCCGCCCGTACCTTTTCTGATCGTGATTGGAATACATTCCTTAACATATAAAGATGTACATTTTTAATCAAAGTCGTAGGAAGTGATTAAAGTTAAAAATGAACTACATGCAATTTAAATTGAAGAAAACATGCGTATATGCATATAACCATACGAATTAGGCAGAATCAAAACAAGATAGGGGTTCTTAGAACCCATTTATGCCTAGCGTCTAGAAAAAAGGCCTGGGCAAACAGCGTCGTCTCATCTGGGTCTACGCTGTTTGCTTAACGGAATTTCTGTACGAAATATTCTAAATATAGAAATATATATACTAGACATTCCTAATTTTGGAAATAAATTGATCCAATTTAGAAGGATGGGAGAGTCCACTGGGCATAAATGGGTTAAACACGATATTAGGGCCTCCGTAGTAGAGCGTTCGATTTGAAAACAAGTTGTCCCGGATCGTAATCGGACAGCAGACAAACTTGTTTACATTTATTATTGATTCAAGAAAATAATATAACAATATGATTTGTAAGCAAATGTTCTCAACATTGAATATGATGGGTTTACTACCTTACTCGAATTCTCGGTTTTATCATTCTCAGCACGTTGCTATGGGGATGTCTGATCAGAGCGTTATGTATTACAAGGTTTTCAATTAAAGCGTGTGTTTTCTCGGCCCCAGTAATTCACGAATACATAAAATTGTTACACAGTGCAAGTATTGACGAATTGTAAACTAAAATTATAACACAGCTAAGATGAGTCTGGAATTAATTTGATATTGGCGTTATGCTAATTAATTTGATATTGTCGTTTTGCTAATTAATTTGATATTGTCGTTTTGCTAATTAATTTGATATTGTCGTTTTGCTAATTAATTTGAAAACAAACAACAACTGACATTAATGGCTTTTTATAGTATTCTTAACATTATAACGATACAAGGCTTCTAAGACTATTTACAGGCACAGGTGACATGCTGGGAATTCTAGTCCTAGTCGACTTTTTTAGATCATTATATAGTGGCCAATGTACGTTAAACAAAAACAAGCATTATTTTGAGAGAACGCACAATTTCTTTCATGGTATTAATGGGGCCGTCCAACAGATTGGTAAGTTGACAAAATTATAAAAAGTTGTTTCAGATTCGCAAATTTTCGTTTTTGTTATGATATTTTTGAAGAAATAGTAATGCTGACCATTTATCATGCTCTTAAATATCTATTATATGCATCTTTTGACGATTTGAAAACCTGAAAATTATAAAGTGTCGTGCGACGCGTGACGATTGAATACTTGAAAAGTTCTGTTGTTGTAGTTATATTTTGGGAATCTA
Source organism: Dreissena polymorpha (assembly GCF_020536995.1). Classification (NCBI taxonomy): domain Eukaryota; kingdom Metazoa; phylum Mollusca; class Bivalvia; order Myida; family Dreissenidae; genus Dreissena; species Dreissena polymorpha. The sequence continues at coordinate 17,198,645 of NC_068360.1, forward strand.
TGAGGATCGCTTATATACTAAGGTAAAAAATACATCCGCTCTATGCATGAGCATGGATGGTAGAGTACTAGAGTGGTCAATGCGGTAGACTTTTTACTCCAGGACTCAAGGGGTCAGTGGTTCGAGCCCTATTGAGGGTTATTTGTTTCCTTTTTTAAATTGTATTCTTGTTTGTTTTTTACTGGAGATTTTTAGGTTAAATGTTAAAATGTATCAATATAAAGCATTAAATGACATGCTTCAATGCATGCCAAAATCTGTTGGACGGACCCTTTAAGAAAATATATGCATAGTAATGTTTTTAAAAAACAACAACATTCATTTAGAAATACTTAACGCGCCTTACTACCGTACACACCGGTTAAGTTGCATGAAAGGCAAATATATATAGCATTACATACACAATACATTTAAAATCATTCAAATATACAATGTAACATTTCTTGAAGTTACGTATAAAGACACATTTTACATAATAACAAATGCATAGTACATAGCTTGTTCGAAATATTTCGAAATTCTTCAACGATAAAACCTTATAACAACACTATTCAATTTTCTTCAAATATAATAGTATTACGAGTTGATATAACAACATCAATTCACGAAAATCAATATTGCTGTAAGGAAGCGTCATATTCACTGGGTAGGTACCGAGAATGTTCCCATCAACACTCAGGTGAACGATGGAGTGCTTCCTAATACTGCACACCAACACCGTGTATTTTGTAAAACAATGACGTTATTTTAAGTGTTTTAAAACTAATGTTTAATAATGTTAAATTCACAATACATAGGCAGTTTTAAATTCTGGTGCAATAAAAATGAATAACAACACTATTTAGTTTTCATCAATCAAAACGTATACCGTATTGATTTAAACATCACCATACCCGAGCATTTATAATATATATGATGGTAGATCATTGCATGATCACATGGATCACGTCTTACTAGTCACCTAATGCATTGCCGGTGATATCTTATACAAATGAAGTTTCCTGGTACCATCAACACTGTTACAAACCGCCAACCTAGTGCCGTTCTTAGACACACATATGCTGTTCGGGTAGCAAATATCCACTAGGTAGGTACCCAGAATGTTTCCATCAACACTCAGGTGCACGATGGAGTTCTTATCCATACTACACACGAGCACCGTGTCACCAGGCCCTACACAGGCACCACGAGGCCCCTGAATGTTCTCATTAGTGACTGCTCTAGATGTGCCATTCACGGTGTCGTACATGTACACTGTGTGAGCGAGTTGGTCAGTCAGTACTAACGTGTTCTTAGACTGGACATACGTGCACTTACTCCTACCTAGTTTGTACGTCTTCATAGGAAACGTCAGGGAGTGATCAAAGTCTGACTCTACCCCGTCCACTGATATCATTCTCACAGGACGGGGATCATCATACGTACTAACGACCATGTGAGATGGAGACATGCAGCATATAGAGAAGAACATGGATGTTGTATTGATCTCCCTGGTCAGTGTGATGGTATTGTCTGTACTCACAGACAGGAGACATACTGTTTTATAACCACCACCACCCGTTACACACAGTGTATCATGAGACACACATACTACGCCAAGTGGGATACCCTTGAACTTGTACGGTGTTCCAAGTCTCTGTAGTCGCTCATTCAGTATGATACATGTCTTGTTATAGTCATCCACGGCTACCAGTCTCCCGTCCGGCAGGAAGTCCAGTCCACTGAGGAAAGGCTCCTCTTCATCATCTCCAGTCTTGGGTAGATCCACGGACACGAGCAGCTCCAGGGTGACAGGCCTTGGTGGGGACGACAAACTAATGCAACTGGTGTCCACTAAAATAAAAGTAACAAACAACAATAATAATAATAATAATAATAATAATAATAATAATAATAATAATTATTATTATTATTATTATTAGTAGTAGTAGTAGTAGTAGTAGTAGTAGTAGTAGTAGTAGTAGTAGTAGTAGTAGTAGTAGTAGTAGTAGTAGTAGTAGTATAGTAGTAGTAGTAGTAGTAGTAGTAGTAGTAGTAGTAGTAGTAGTAGTAGTAGTAGAAGTAGTAGTAGTCGTAGTAGTAGTAGTAGTAGTAGTAGTAGTAGTAGTCGTAGTCGAAGTCTTAGTAGTAGTAGTCGTAGTCGTAGTAGTAGTAGTAGTAGTAGTCGTCGTAGTAGTAGTAGTAGTAGAAGTAGTAGTCGTAGTAGAAGTAGTCGTCGTCGTAGAGTCGTCGTCGTCGTCGTAGCCGAAGGAGTCGCCGTCGTCGTCCTATTCTTATTTTTAGTAGTAGTCGTCGTAGTAGCCGTCTTCGTAGTGTGTAGTCGTCGTCGTCGTCGTCGTAGTCGTAGTAGTCGTCGTAGTAGTAGTAGTAGTAGTAGTAGTAGTAGTAGAAGTAGTAGTAGAAGTAGTAGTACTATTATTATTTTTACTATTATTATTATTTCGTATTATTGTTATATACTTATATATTATTTTATTAAAATGAGTCCATTTGACGGAAACTTGTTCACATATCTGTGTTTGTACAGTGTCATGAAATATTTTGCAAATAAAGCTCTAATATTAAAATGATCCTAAATAAAAAGTATTTCATAATTCTATCGCGCTGGGCCAATCAGGGATCAGCATGTGACTGGGTATTTTAACTGCTCTTTTAAAAATATACGAAATTAATTTACGGATTTTCATCATCATCATCATCATCATCATCACATCGTCGTCGTCGTCGTCGTCATCATCATCATCATCATCATCATCATCATCATCATCATCAACAACAACAATAATGCGCTGCAATACCTAAACCGTCAGAGTACAAATTCATAAATCATTAAATCAACTAGGTTGAAATATAAATCTTATCGCCATCATGATCAAATTCAGTTCATGTTCCGTATTTATCTATTTATGGTCGCGCAGCTTACGTTAGTGTCGTATCGCTTACAACAATTGTGTGTTTCCTTGTTCATTCCGTTTAACATTTCTAAAGTTTTAAATTTACTAAATATATGAAAAAATTGAAAATGAAATATTTTAAATTATCAGTATATTCATTTAATAGGGATGTTAGTGCAATGATCTCAAATACTGCTAGTTACGTATGTCTATTTTTACCGCACTGCACGCGCAATTCTGAACATACATTGTACATACTACATTTAATGATTTTGATATTTAAATAACTGTTCGATTGTAACAATATCCAGTTAGTTAACTCAGAATATCACGTTTAAACTGCATACCGCTCCTTATCATATGGACTGTCACTGCATAGACAAATACCGTTATTAAAATTAGACCGAATGTAAAGTAACTGTGAAATAAAATACCTGTCTTGTTGCCATCATAATTCAGTTTTATAGAATTGCTTCCCATCTCAAGAAGTGAAGTAACCTGTTTTGGAAAAGACACTGTCATTGTTGATGAGAATGTAATTTTTCTTTGTTCATCTATAGTTGATTCGATAGTTTTCCGTTTCTCCTTCATTTGTTCTGAATAAATATACTGTTGACTGGGCGTTCCGCGTTCTAAAACGACACAACACATCGACAATACATTGTTTAGTTCTTCCTTAACTTTGAGCGAGGCGTCACATTTATTCCCGATTCGTTTGACTTTGGCAGTTTTAAACTGTATTGCCTCACTTATTAATTTCTGCTTTGCTTCTTCAAATAGTTGTATGATACGATCTTTCATTGTATCCACCTCTGCAGAAATCTTTGCAATGGACTCATTGAAGCCAGTTTCCGACTGCTTACAATCCGCTATCATAGCGTCAGCCTCGGATTGCATTTTTATCAATGATTGTTTTAATGCTTGCAGGTCGGGTCGTGTTTGTCTGGATACTTTGGCTATTTCATCCAATTGGTCACATTTCCGGTGAATGAGAACACATGAAACGCAGCAAAGCTTATAATGATCCTGGCAGAAAAACTCTATTTCTCGCGCATGCTCATGGCACTTGTCCATTCCTTTCATGTCGATTATAACGGGCGCAGATGTATTGTCTTGTACATTGACAATGTTATGCTGACCTGGTTTATAGACCGTGTGCGGATTTTTGCACGTATCGCACAGGTATTCATCACAATCCTTGCAGAAAACCGTAGCAGTTTTTGATACGTTGGTTTTCATACAGGGCTCACATGATTGTGTCACAGCACTTACTCCAATAAAGTCGCCTGCATTGTCTCGGTTTGAATCCACAAATCTTTTAGAAGCCATTGTGAAATTTTGTTTGAACCTGTTTCTACTTTCGATTTGAAAAACACTGTTTGTACGTTTAATATATACTTTCAATATCTTTTACATAAAAAATGAAATTATATACAATTATATGTTCTTGCTTTATTACGTTGCCAAATTATATATATGAACACCAAATGATATCCAAATAAAACAATAAAACACTATAACTGTCCTACTTCCTTCTACGCCCTAAAGTTTATCTTGTGTCGCTAAAAGTCGTCAATCGTGATACATCGGCTATCTCGGATTCCTCCGTAAGATAGGCCTCGTGGCTAACGGTCGCCATATTGCCTTGTATTACTACTTTACTACCCAAAAGGTTGTCAGTCTATTGTTATGAGGCTATATACGATGCGCGTTGAACTAGCGCCAAACTTTTTACCGAAACTTTGATATTAATAGCACTATTAACGTTCATTTGTGTTGCATTTTGACCTATTATCCAAGCGATTTACTTTTCCATTATTATTTAATCACCCTATCATCCAATTTTTAAGATGAAATTACGGTGTTTACAAAACCAACCAAACCGAAAGTGAAACTGGATGCATTACGTTTCGCGATGTAAACATTAAATATTTGTTCAGTTTGAGGAAGCGAATCGATAATAGACGTTGGAATATGTATGCAATACAGACTATCATTGCCGATTGTAATACTGGCTAAAAAATACCTTTTATGACAGGTCATGTATAGAACGTTAATCAAATAGTGACCATAAATCACTACAAATGTCTGGGTTGTTCATTAATATAATTAATGCACGTTTCTGATCTAATTGCCTGTATCTAGTTGTAATTACCATGATATTGATAAAATTAAAACGTTTTTTTCATAAATTAACATTACATGTGTTATTTTTATCATTTAGGGAATATATAATTGTATCATTATCATCATTAAATATTCTGAAGATCTAAATTATCATGATTACTTTAAAGTAGAATTTTTAAATTTTACTCATTATTTTTAATGAATTTGCACATTTGCTTGATTCAAAATAAAATGTATTAATAAGGGTTTCAGTTGTTAGTTTTAACCCATTTTTAGTTCGATTAAATTTAAAGTACTAACTACGTACATGTATGTAAAATGCTCTTGAGTTCGTTTCCTGGGCCTAGAACCAGTACTTAGGTGTCTCTTGGAGATTTCTTAAGAATGCTTCCACACTGGGGATCACACCAGTGACCTCCAGAGCATTATACAATTGAGGATGCATCAAGATTAAAAAATGGTACATGTATAAATTAATAAAGAATCAATAACAATCAGAAACTGTGCATTTTTTTCAGTATTGTGTGAAAGGATTTGAAGTAATTATGTTTTTTTGAAATATGATTTATGTGAATTTGAATAAATATATAAAATTTAGTGATTTTCTCAGACAAAACTGTTTATTACATACTAAAGTATTCAGAATGTATTATTGTAATATTCATTCAAATTTTTTAGTACAAAAAGCACTTTTCCCTGGCATTTGTATTTATAGTATTTACATATTTTATAATTCTGACAGCATTTATACTGTGTTCATGCAAGCATGAAACTGGTTTAATTTTTTGAGTATTTAAACAAGAGGGCCATGATGGCCCTGTATCGCTCCACTGCTGAAAAAAGGTTGAAACAAATTTCTCTGCATGTGCAAATACTTAAATATAGGCCCTATTTAAGCACATGTACACTTTTGTGACCTTCTGGGCTGGGTCAAATTTAACCCCAGGGGCATAATTTGAGAAAACTTTGTAGAGGACTACTATATCTCACTACATACAAAATGTGGTAGCCCTAGGTCCTAGAGTTAAGGACAAGAATATTTTTTAAGTTTTCACAAAATAAGCAAGATATAAGCGTATATAATGTTCAATTTTGTGACATGCGGTTCAGGATCAAATTTGACCCAAAAGGCATAATTTGAACAAACTTGGTAGAGGACTATAAGATGTTACTGCATACCAAATTTGGTAGCCATAGTCCAAATGGTTTTCGACAAGAAGATTTTAAAGATTTCACAAAATAGGCACTTTAAAAGCGTTTATTCAATTTTGTGACCCCCCCCCCCCCCCGGGGCAGGGTCAAAGTTGACCCCAGAGGCATTATTTGAACAAATTTGGTAGAGGTTTATTAGATGTCACTACATACCAAATTTGGTAGCCCTAGGCCCAATGGTTATGGACAACAAGATTTTTAAAGTTTTCACAAAATAGGCCCCATATAAGTGTATGTTCAGTTTTGTGACACCGGGCAGGGTCAAATTTGACCCAAGGGGCATAATTTGAACAAACTTGGTAGAGAACTATAACATGTCACTACATACCAAATTTGGTAGCCCTATGCCTTATGGTTAAGGACAAGAAGAGTTTTAAAATGTTCACAAAATAGGCACTATATAAGCATATAATTGATTTTGTGGCCCCCGGGGCAGGGTCAAATTTGATCCCAGGGGCATAATATGAACAAATTTGAAAGAGGTTCACCCCAGGAACATTCCTAAGAAATTTCATCAGAATTGGACCAGTAGTTTGGGAGAAGATGTTTAAAGGAAAAGTTTATGCATGGATGCACGATGGACACATGACCTTTGGCCAGTGGAGCTAAAAATCAAATTAAACATTTAGTTTTGATGTAAAATCAGTTTTTATATGCAAGTGTCTATTTCACTTATAAATTAAAACAGCATATTATTCATTATTGAAAAGATTATTCCAAACTTGATGTCATATTTCAACTTTGCATAGTGTAGTTAATTGAACATTGTATTGAACTGTATGGGCAGCTATATTTTTTAATTTATGTATGTTGTATTATACAAAATGCATTATTTCTACCACAAGTAGACCATATAAGGCCTACTGCTACTAAATAGGCACTGGTATGAATTTGACACTGTTTTTGATGCTCATACAAAACTTTAATTATTACAACACTTTAGTATATTAAATATTTTCAAGTTTTTGTTCAACATTTTTTGCAAAAGAAAAGAGTGTCTTAATGCATTTGAAAATATACTTAAAACAAACTAAAAATGCATTTTAACATACCTTTTTCCTGGTAAAGTGTATTTGGGATGATAAAAAATACACTTGAAGAGTATTAATGCTGGAAAAATGCAGAAAAAAATACATTTGTTTCTGTTAGAAGTGTGTCTTGTCTGCATTTTTAAGTGTATTAAATACATCAAATGCAGATAAATACAATGCCAATACTGTTACATGTATTGTAATGGACATAAAATGCACTTGTTCTTGTAATTAAATGCTTAAGTGAATTGAAATAACCTTTTATAACGTTTTAACAATTAATAATACCTTTTTATATAAATTTTCTTTTGAAATATGACACTTAATAGATTTTTGCACCACTAGTAAGAGATATAATTTGTGCTCATAATGCTTTATCATTACACTATATAATATCATTTGTTGTATAAAAATTGCCCGTAAAACTCATGTGAAAGCTCCAGAGATCAATAGCAGCGTGCTATACCATGCTCCTTTTTACATGACTTAATGGTATTTAGTCCCCAATTCTACATGGCTAAGGGAAAATTAATGTTCAGATTTGACAAATAAGTCTTAACTGGGATCCAATAGGCAGACTTTCATATTACTTGTATTTAATTTAAATCATGATCTGAATTGCTCTTTGGCAAATCTTTGTTGGTCACAGTTGTCAACTGAATTTTGTTCACTTTGTAGTGATTATATTTTCTATATTTATCAGACAACATCTTTCTTCAAAAGTTTAACATGATTGCTTGGTTAATTTAGAAACAAGATCAATGCATCATAACATAAAATGAAAATATGTGTAATAGTAAAAATGGCAGCAAAAAAGCACTAGATTATCTGCCTTAAATCTGAGACGATATGTTGATGTATTGGAATTTCTCATAAATAATGTGTTCCATAGTTGTATAATTGTATAGTCGCATGCATGAGTGGTGTCAATGTCACAATACCAAGTAAAGCCTATAATTTACTAAATCAATTTGAAGTTTGATGTGTGTTTTTTTCAAGATCTGTTATATATAATAATATATACATGTATATATATATTGTTGAAAAGTTAACATGCAATAAGTTTACTGTAATTAAGTGACAAATAGTTTTACTGATTTGGTTGGATGCATATATGCAGATATATCATGGTTTGTGCAGAGGACAGTAGCAAAAACAAGAGCTGTCTCCGTAGGATGACATACGCCCCCGATAAACGCTTTAATAGAAGTTATGAGCATTTTTCAAAACCTAAACGCCGACCCTAAGTTCAAGGTCAAAGGGGTCAAAATTTGTGTGTGTATGGGAAGGCCTTGTCCATATACACATGCATACGGACAGTGCGATCACTATATGCCCTCCTTTGGGGGCATAAAAATGTGTTTCACATTGTTTTGGTAAATTAGTAATGTAGTTAAATGAGCAGAATCATCAATTATAAAGTTATTGATTATAAAGTGTTGCAGGCATATTTGATGAATTCATCTAGCTATAAGAAGGTCCCTGTTTTATCCCCACTGTGAGGGTTCTCAAAATCTTTAAACAATATGAATAACTACATATAGGGTCAAGAGCCTTGTTGATATGGGGGCTAAACACCTGAAATCAAAGCGACCCAGGTTAAAGGCCGAGGCAAAATAAATAAACCAGAGGCCGCATGAGCCTGCTATACTCTGAACAAGTATTGTTTCTTCTCAGAAAACTGGCTTAAGTGTCTTACTAAGCTTTAGACTTTGAGTTTCAGTGCACTCAATCTTAAATAAATTGGTCAAATTAAATAATAATTTGTAAAAAATAAACATTCTGCACAAATTCAATTATGTACTTTACCTGTATGCATGAATCATTTCAGTCTTGATGGTTAGTGAACTATGTCAAAAGCACCATATCTATGAAACACTTGTATTTTGAATAGTGCAATGTTCCACAGAAATGATGCTGATGATAATTCTACACGATGATGAATTATTAGATATATTTCTAAATTCCATTTCCACCAACAATTCGGTTATTCCACTACCAGTTCACATGCTTCATACACAGTTGAAAATAACACTATTTTACTCAACAACCGTGACACATGTACTAAATTTTTCAACTTTTCGCAATTAAACTTGTCTTCTACTGTTATTGTTGTTCTTTTGAAAGTAGTTCGAAAGATGGCGACCATTAACCCAGAGATTGATTTATGAAATAAATCGTCTGCTGATCCAGAGTGAAAAGTCGTAAGGGAAATACCAATCGTGATACATCGACTATCTCCGGAACCTTCGTAAGATGATTCACTTTAGTATGTTATAAAACGTTTGCGGTTCGATAACAACTGAGTATACCATGACTTTTGGGTTATCAGCAGAGGGTGTTCTCGTTCGTTTTATATCGGTTCTATGTAAGTTAGTTGTGTAAGATAAATATCGTTTACCTTCGGGAGATTAAGCCACTTATGCCTAGCGTCTAGAAAAAAGGCCTTGGCAACCAGCGTAGACCCAGATGAGACGCCGCATGATGCAGTGACTGTCATGAATTGGTTTATAAACAGCTTATGATCAGAACTTGCCTCAAATGTATTCGATTACGTTAAATACAAATGCACATGATTCGCTGTGACCTTATGCACTTCGTACGTAGGTATTGTAATGTCGAAACTTCCCAACGTCAGTCCCCAGTAAAGGACTTGTCCTAACATTACGATCACGAAAAATGTATAATCGGCGCTTGAGGTCGATCTTAATCCTCAAATCTAACTCCTGGTTAAGTTGATGCTAAACTCAGCAAATCTGGGATAATAAACAATTAAGCTTTTGCTCAAACTGATAATGAGCAGCAAATCCTGAGTTGTGTTGCCCCCCGTCTCCTTATCAACTCAACATGTCGGAAACAATTATTAAAGTACATGTAGAATAATCTCAGAAGTATTTATTACAAAATCAACGTAAAAGCGACTAACATGGTATGTTATATATTCTCAAGAACAATAAAGCCAGTATAAATAAGTAAATATCCAAATTGAAAAATTCTGATCCATTTATACATGGCATTGCGGCACACTTGTATGTATAATGCAGTTTTACATTTATCAGCACAAAATGCTTCTTTTCATGTTATGGCATGAGTTTTGATTTATTTTCGTGTCGTATTTGCAACACTAAGGTCAAAGTCAGTAAGAAAATTAATACCAGACGAACACATGTTTATCTATCGACAAAGAATGAAATCAATTGGAGGTTATTTTGGAATAATTAGACAAACTGATAGAACACGTATAGAAAAGAAAGAGCATCGAGTGTGGGTTTTTCTGTAGAAGTTATCATGGTTATGGAAAGAGCCCTATGTTTGGAAAGTAGTTACACGTTTTTATCCAATAAGACGCACATATACTCCTTAACGTGGGGTTCACAACAGACCAAAGAAGAACATTATAATCATAATGGGCGACTTTTACGCCAAGATCGGTGAAAACCAAGGATATGAGATCATTGGGCACCAATGGCTAGGCGAGATGAACGACAACGTTGAGAGATTCGCCGACATGTGTGCCACAGGTAACCTTTCAAATGAAAAGGAAAAAATCAGTTAACCGTTACGTTCGCTTTGTTTGGGTAAATACGTATGTGTACTCGATACAGGTGATGCTTTCATCCGATAGCTTACGCATTGAATTGAACTTTAATTAAAGGTTAATACAACCGTATATTAAAGCTAATCTTTGTACTATGTGGTCAAAGTTCAACTTCGATTTACATTGATCTGTGTAAAACGACATTAAACATATTAACGTAGATGAAAAAGGTATATATTTTCACGGTGTCTCTTAATTTTTGGACATGTATTTTGGAGAATATTTGTGTGTATCTAGAGTTTCGATTTTTTATGTGTCCGAAAACGTATAGTAACTACGGTATGTAGAAATTACTTCCGTATTAAATACATCGCTTGCATATCATGAATTACATGTTGTGCTCTTTACCCGAAACATAAAGTACGTCTGACATCAAAAAATCACGTAAGCTTAGCTGTAATAAATAATTCATTCATTCACCGTGATAGTCCAAATTTTTGACGCTCTTAAATATTAAGCTACTTTTTATATGGGTAATATTTGGAGCGTACAAAGGTTGAAAGACCAATTATGTGGTGGGAAATTTTTGTTCTTTGTCTATATTGTTGCGCAAGGATTTTGTGCGCAACATTCAAGCCCCGATGTAAGACACTTAATAACAACGGATTGCAATAATATTTACATACCTGTGTAGATAATTCATTTCTCGATAATGTTCCGTAAAAATTATGTAATGAAACTTTAAATTTTGCAATTTAAATCCAACCACTATTCAATTTTTCAATATCTCTCGATTCGCTCGCTGTGTAGATATAAATCGATAACACGACCTCGATGTAAAGCATCTGGTTTAAAGGGATCTTTTCACGCTTTGGTAAATTGACAAAATTGAAAAAAGTTGTTTCAGATCCGCAAATTTTCGTTTTAGTTTTGATATTTGTGAGGAAACAGTAATACTGAACATTTACCATGCTCTAATATAGCCATTATATGCATCTTTTGACGATTTTAAAACCTAAAAATAAAGCGTTGCAACGCGAAACGATTGAATAATTTGGAGAGTTCTGTTTTTGTCGTTAAATTTTGTGAAACTACGAAGATTGCTTATATAAGGTATAAAATACGTCAAGAATGTGTACTCGGCGGAATAGCTCAGTAGGCTAAAGCGTTTTTACTTCTGGACTCTGGCAGGACTCCAGGGGTCACTGGTTCGAAACCTGCTCCGGGCAATGTTCTTTTCCTTTTTTTAATTTTATTCTTGATTTTTTACTGGTGCTTTTACGATCCAATGTTTACATTTATCAATATAAAGCATTTAATGAATAAGTTAAAAAATGCCAAAATCTGTGAAAAGGCCCCTTTAAAGTGGAAGAATAAACAGCGTAAAATACAGTTTGCATTCGTCTGTTGTGGTGCAGCGCGTTACATAGTAAACCGATGTTATACTTTTCTGGATTAATTTAGCATTGTTTTTTTTTCTAAATTGACAATTAAAAAGTTCTGGTTCTGAAATAAATTACATCTTTTATTTTTATACTGTACATAAATAATATTGATACAGATCGTACAGTATACCGTCCTTTGTAACGTAGAATGTAAGTACATAAAACAACACAGACAGAGGTGCGAAAAAGACATGCACACTTCCTGAAACTTAGAACAGTGAATAGAAACTGCACCATATCTGTTTTGAACATATGCTTATTAAATCGACAACGTTTAGCATACTAGATCTAGTTACGTAAAAGTCGGTGTTAAAAGCTCATGTTAAATAAAATTACGCGTACACGTTACACCGTAATGCCTTCTTCTGATTGGTTCATATTTAAATCAGTTTTATGACATGGATACAGGTCAGTGATTGTTTTGCGATTTAAGCAGAAGTTTAACTGAAGAATGTATGCCTTTCTAACTTCGAATCGACGATATTTGATGTAAAAATGAACTTCTGAATTAAAACTGAATGAGTTGGTAATGTTATTTTGCAATTTTACGCAAATTGATGAAAATTTAAACTTTCTGGTTTCCACCACAAAAAAGGTCCTTAAACGATGAGACGTTCCAAAGAATTTAGCCCATATAAAAAGTATCTCTAAATTCTTTGCGCGTCTTATAAATGAGACTAACTGTTCAGGTTATTGACCTAAGGCTTAGGTCAATAACCTGAACAGTCCAACTCATAATATTCTTCTACATCATTGAATAATTTTGAATGGACATTATACGAATGTCAGCATTTTTATTTATCAGTGATACGTAATTTATACATCTGGCACATAAATCGGAATGTAGTGAAATGTGTTCCTGACTAGTCGTTAAACTACCTTATTAATATGTCTGATGAACATTAACGTGTAATTTGAATCTATATCTGAAGGTAGAGAAAATCCAAATACATTATTTTGTTTAGTTTCAATACTTACAATAAAACTATGTAGTTTTACATTGGATGCACTTGTACAAATTTAAACCGTGGAATATCCGTTCGTAATTAATAACATACCAATATGATGTGTTTTCTTGGACCTATTTAAAAGTAACTTTTACATGTATGATGTAGAGGATTAGAACAATAAAAAAGTAGGTGGTTAAATGTATAGTGTAAAGGAACTTAAAATTACATAATGTTTGTTGGTTATACTTATCTGGATGTAGAGGTATATAATGTTACTCGATGTCTATATGTAAACAAACTCACGTTTTTGTCTGAGCCATTATATCAACTCATAAGAAAGCAGACATAGACTATAAAAATCAAAATATACTATTGTAGAATAGTAAATTACATGTGTATGCCCTCAGCATCTATTGATACAGTAGAGCATATAGCAATGTGCCTGTCGTTCTTTCATTCGTTCTTCCGTTCATTAGAGGTTAACCCAAAATGACACAGTATAGTAATTGTAAAGTATAATAAATGCTGCCCACAAAACCGCAACACTTGCATGAATGTTGTCTTTTTACACTTTTAACACATGCAAATCGTCTACATTGACAACGACTTACTTTTATATTAAGACTAATTAAGACGGTCAAAATTCTTGGTTTACCCAAATGTATATGATTCGTTCAACATTGGTAATGCTTCTTACAAAGCTTAGATACTTTCAAGGACTATGTCTTTCAACACTTAAAATTCACTTATATCACCCTATTTTATCGTGCCCTTCACATTGGTCTACTATTGCACTTACACTCATTCAGAAGGTCAAAAATATTTTGGTTGAGCCAAAATTACACGTTTCATTAAACATCCTTTTCGCTTGCATAACCCATTTATGCCTAGCGTCTAGAAAAAAGGCCTTGGCAAACAGTGTAGACCCAGATGAGACGCCGCATGATGCCAGTGTTTTTTATGGCAATTTCGGGGCCGATATTCTGCCCCATTCCTCTAAAAAAAGAGTATATATTTTTCCCCAATGTTGTAGAATTAATTTAGAAAGAACTCTCTTATGATAAATATATCTCAAATTTATTTTCATGTGTATTCATTTAATAAATATCATAATATATAAAAGAGTGAATTTTTTATTTTCCCCTTTTCCAAAAAAACGACGCGTTTTTCCCCTTTGGACGGGCCCGGTCACCATTCCCCTATTTGTGAAGAACACACTGGATGCGGCGTCTCATCAGGGTCTACGCTGTTTGCTTAAAGGAATTTCTGTAAGAAATATTCTAAATATAGAAATAAATATACTAGACATCCCTAATTTTGGAAATAAATTGAACCAATTTAGAAGGATGGGAGAGACCACTTGGCATAAATGGGTTAAAAGCATTGGGATGTTCATGGATGATGTCTTTGAACTCTATCAACAGATCCACATCATCTGACGTCATTTTGACCTTGGAATTGACCTTCTTTAAAACAAAGTCTAATAAAGAGGGTCGAAGCTGAGCTCTTTGTTAGCTCACAATGACACGTGTCGGCTTAAATAAAGTATAATTGCTACACATCTGATATGCTTTCATTATTTTTTATCTGTAAGCACCCTCAACACACTCACATCACCTGACCTCATTTTAATCTTGATATTGACCTACTTTTGTACTTTTACTTATTAAGTAGGTCATTTTTATTTAAAGAAATTGACTATTCATATAACATCTATACTAATAACTGAAAACCTTTGATTCTTCCAATTATTACTCAAAACTCTCTCGTATCAACTGACCTCATTTTGACCTTGGTGTTGACCTACTTTTTCGAATAAGACTTATTCAGATAGACCGATGAACCATTTCTGACAAGACTTCCACAGGAGACATATTCGTTTATTGTCCACAACATATTTTAGTATGCCACTAGAGACTATTACGTTGAAGACGCGAACACGATATTAATTAGTCTTGAACAGTTATTATATCACCGAATAATACTTAAATTAACTCCACCCACTTTCCTTTATACCAGGTCACTCCCCGATAACACAGTTTTTGGCCCGCTTACGTGTAAAATGGGAATAAATTAACATCGAATAAACAGGGAATATTGTTCGATAGGATAGTATGAAATAATCATCGATATATAGCTGTTACATACTAATACTTATAATTTTCATAGAAGCTCTAAATCCAAAATAACGCAAATAACGGTGTCCAATATTTATCCGATTATCCCATATAATCACGACTTTGCTTTCAAAAATAAATCTGGGCACATTTTTGGATAAATGTGTTTTGGATTTTCATACATGCAAACGTACGCCTTTTTTGAAGTGGAAAGCGTACAGTGAATTATGTGACGGGGGTTTTCCAATTGAACATGTGCAAACCAGGTAACGTTATCAGCGCGCATCGTGAGCAGTTCAGATTCAATTTTAACAGCCATGGGCAAGTGATTTTAAATTTATATTAAATGCAACATGTCCACATTATTTTCTGGAAATGGGCGATAGTAAAGTAAATTTTGGTTAACAATAAACCTGCAATTTCATATATGATTATCTTAATAGTCTAAATTACTATTATAAGTTCTCTTTGCTACGTTTTCAGATGCAGTTAAGCAGACGGTTTTTTAAATAAATATCGTCAATGAATAACCATGAAATGAAACACCTTAGGAAAACTTGTTAACAGCGTCAAAGCTGTTAGTTATTCAACAGAACGATAGCACTTAAATAGTTACAGCATTATCATGTAAAACAATTATAAACACACGGTATTTTTCACACCTTTATTTGCATCAAACAATACGTTATCGCACTTGTTTTGTAAAATGTCTCAGAATGGATTAACCATTAATCTAGTGTAATAGAGTAATAATTCAAACAATGCGAGGGGCCTCGCATAACTTGAATTTTATGAAAACATTTAAAAAAGAAATTGACACTTGGGGGATAAGGGAGCAAATACCCACCCGGGTTATATTAGATTCTGCATTATAATGGAGCACGTTATATTGAATTTACAGTGTGCTTACAAAGAAATGGGAGATGCTGCGACAGAACGGAAACCCTTGTTATCGAAGTCGTCTGTAGGAGCAACCGGGCCACCCCATGATAGATATACTAGTGAGCTTGCAAGTGAATACCATCAAGTGAAAGAAAAACTAATAACGAACAGAAATAGACACAACTCAATATCAAGTAATATCTCATCAAACGAATCAAGTCCGCTGTTGTGCGGTGCCGACAAAGACAGTGACGTTGGTTACAAACATTACATTACATACGGCGGTATATGTTCAGGCGTATCCGGAGTTTGGGGTTGCGATTCCCAAGTTGCCGTTTCCAGTTTGGAACCATCGATTAATGCGATAGAAGAAAGGCCTGATGATGACGAAATCGTGGAGAATACAGACGTTTTGACGTGTTCACCAAATACACGGCTTTACAGATATGGTCTACTTGTGTTCTTGTGTATTGCAGGTTTATGTAAGTATGAAACCAATACTCGTTTGTGTGTTTTGTACATTGCCACAATCAATTGAGAAATGTTTTCCCCGTGAAGTAAATGTATTGCAAGATTTACGTTTAATGTGTATTTTATTTGTGAAATGCTACACTCTGTATATAACGATTCAAGTTATATATAATTGTATATTGCAGTAAGCTAACCTGGGAGTGAAGTGCTCGTTAGCCATTGGTTTAGGGTATAAACTTTCAGGCGTCGCCCGTGGTGCGTGCTCGTCTTCACTTTAGGGCCGTTATCGCGATAGAGACTTTCCTTTTCTATATTAAATTTTATCCAAACCTATACATTTGATTATAACCATCAAATCTTGATTGGGATTATTTTCGGACCATGAAGCCAGTGTTACTAGAGCTACTGATATTTGTGCATGCGCATTTTTAACATGAGATTATAATTTTTTCCGTTTATTTATAAGAAAAAGGAAAGACTATCATTATTAAAGATAGCAATCTTTTATGTAGTATTCACCAGCCCTACGCTAGCAAGATTTGAACTAGAACCATCAGAGTTATTTCCCTTTTATTAAAATGTTGAAAAGGAAATTATACAAGATGGAGACTATTTTCATAAAATCTTCACCACCCTTGCACAGTTTGTCCATGGCAATATAAAGTTTATGATTTACCCATGTCCTGCTAATATAAATCCCATACTATGATAATAAGTTGAAGGCTTACCCAGGTTCTTTCAATATGAATCCCATACAACCCATAATTTGAGTCGCGTTCTGAGAAAACTGGACATAATGCATGTGCATAAAGTGTCGTCCCAGATTAGCCTGTGTAGTCCGCACAGGCTAATCATGGACTACACTTTCCGCTGTTATGGTATTTTCTGTTTAAAGAAAGTTTCTTCTTAGCGAAAATCTAGTCTAGGCGGAAAGTGTCGTCCCTGATTAGCCTGTGCGGAATGCACATGCTAATCTGGGACGACACTTTCCGCACATGCATTATGCCCAGTTTTCTCAGAGCGCGACTTATTTAAACAGAAAAACGTCTAACCCCTTCTGCAGATTCAGAAATGTGCTCAAGACACGTTCAGGTATTGTAATTATCGGACCTAGCACAGTGGTATTATTTCATTTTCGATAGTACTCGCTTATAGTGCTTTTTGGGTCGTCTTAGCCCTCTGAATATAATCACATGCGGACGTATCGGATATGTTCCATTATTGCCGTAGACCATACACTTGTTTAAAAAAGATCTATGCCCTCAGATAAACATGTTGTTAGCGTAAATGAAAGAAAAACACAAAACAGAATCCCGAACATTCGTTCCCGCGGCTTATCGTTAATACGCTAATTTTGACAAGGCGGAAGTTGGTTCGTTCCTACGTTATTTTGACAACTCGGGGTAATCGATGTTACGTTATTTTGACAATCCGGACACGCTCTCCTTCATTTTTTCTTCAAATAAGCGTTGGAACAATTGTCCGTCCGAACGCATGTCCGGATACCACAAACAAAACACGGCACCCTTAATAAATATGAACTGCACCCATGAATAAAAGTCCACAACAATTCCAGGTGAATACATCACCAGTGAAAGTCCGTCGGCTCTTCAGAAGCACGTGGTTAAGGACATTGACATCTCCGAGACGCAGTACATGGGCTTTTACTCCACAGTCCAGTGGGCGGAAATCATCTCAAGTCTCGCGGGAGGCTTTATGGTGGACCGGATTGGCAACCCCATCAGTCTTGTTACCTCCGCCGGATTGATTACAATCGCGCAAGTGGGTTGTTGATGATTATACAAACATAAAAATGAAATAAAAAAATATAATATTAATAATGATGATGATGATGATGATGATGATGATGATGATGATGATGATGATGATGATGATGATGATGATGATGACGATGATGATGATGATGATGATGATGATGATGATGGTATATGATGATGATGATGATGATGATGATGATGATGATGATGATGATGATGATGATGATGATGATGATGATGATGATGATGATGATGATGATGATGATGATGATGATGATGATGATGTGATGATGATGATGATGATGATGATGATGATGATGATGATGATGATGATGATGATGATGATGATGATGATGATGATGATGATGATGATGATGATGATGATGAAGATGACAATGATAATAATAATAATAATACAAAATAATACAAATATTTTTGAAGTACTACTAATAATAATGATAATTATAATGATAATTATAGTAATTAAAATAATAATAATAATAATAATAATACCTCTTTCCCAATCGTGTTCAATATTTGAAAGTTATGCATTTACTTTTTACATATCTTTGGTACATTAATATTAAGGCACTTGATTACGACTAATCCTGTGTATGAGATGTACATGTTATTGTATGAATTAATTGCATATTATTCATTAGAATACCTCGTAGAATATTAATAGCAACGTCATCTGGTATGCGCATCGTACTTCTGCGCAATACAGTTTGTGTCTTAGTCTTAATATAAACTTTGTATACACATCAAAGTCTTATTGCTTGTTTATCTTTAAATGGCAATTATAAGCTATGTTTTATTTTGCACATCATACAAATGCATTAATTCATACGTACAGGGATTTGTACCTAATGAAAGGTCGTCAATTTAGTTGCGGCTTGTTGTAGGATTTGAGACGTGCTCTGTAAAAAGAGGGTTTAATGCGTGTACGAAAAATGTCGTCCCAGATTAGCATGTGCAGTCCGCACATGCTAATCAGGGACGACACTTACCGCTTTTATGGTATTTTTCGTTTACACAAAGTCTCTTCTCTTCTGAGCAAAAATCCAGTTTAGGCGGAAAGTGTCGTCCCTGATTAGTGTTTGGGACGACTCTATACGCACATGCATTAAACCCCCTTTTCATAGAGCACGGCCAAAAATGATTTTATTAGAGACAGGCAATCTTAACTTCCTAATCGCCAGTCGCGTTCTCGACTCGTTTCATTAGCTCCCACAGAACTAGATATTTGGGATGTAAAAAGAGTTTAAAACTTGAAAAATAACACAAACACATGCCTTTAAATTTCAGACGATATTTGCCGTAGGGGCTCTTCTCCGAAACTATGGGACGATGTTTGGTGCTCGCATATTCCTCGGGTGAGTACCGAAGTTGTAGAAATTGAATCGCGCGGAACAAGTACTAATAATAATATGTACGTTTGCTTAACCCTTACATATCGTCATGATGGAAATTATCATTATGAGATATGAAACGCATTTTCAATATGTTAACTGTTTAACCTAAAAATTTAATGTCGTACAATTTGTTTTGTTAACAAACACAACAGCAGCAATACATAATTCGTGATTGCGTTTCTTTAAGTCCTTTATTTATGAAGATTTGTTTGGAAATGCGTGACGAGATTTAAGATTATAGCTATGTCGGACCGTATTTGGTACAAAAACGAATATGGTACATTTGATTTTTGCTAAGAAGAGACTTTCTTGAAACGAAAAATATTATAAAAGCGGAAAGTGTCTTCCCTGATGAGCCTGCGCGGACTGCACAGGCTATTCTGGGACGACGATGATGATGATGATGATTACGATGATGAGTGTGTATCATATTCGGAACGAATGTGGTACATTTTTCATCCGAATATGGTACAAGTTTGTACCATATTCGGTCAGGCATTTTACCCCAAAACTGCAGATACGTATATGGTACAATTAGACAGTTGTACCATATTCGGCCGAATATGGTACAAACTTGTACCATATTCGTTTTTGTACCAAATACGGTCCGACATAGCTATTATATCTTACTCCGTGTCTAAGTGTTATGCAGTTCAAATTTATATGCATTGTACGCACGCTATTCCGTAATTTCCGTAACAAGCGCCTTCATGCAGTAATGATTTAACAAACGTCTGTCCTTAATTCGTGTTAATAATCATCATGCATTTGAAAACAAATAACAGTAACCATAACGTGATTTGGCTCAGCATAATACCATTTTATACTTTGATCGTTATAGTGACCTAAAAAATGGATGAACTATCGGCCCAATATACTATTTACCCAATTTACAATATGTTTGGTGGACCGAGCAAAAATGTACTCGGTTTAATGTCAATGGCTTTAAGTCGAAGACTCTGTGAAACCCTTAGGATTCTACTTATTTGTAACACCAATAAGTCCTACTCATTTGTTAACCCGTTAGTAGATCTATCGTACTTAACCCATTTATGCATAGCGTCTAGAAAAAAGGCATTGGCAAACAGCGAAGACCCAGATGAGACGCCGCATGGTGCGGCGTCTCATCAGGGTCTGCGCTGTTTGCTTAAAGGAATTTCTGTAAGAACTATTCTAAATATAGAAATAAGTATACTAGAAACCCTAATTTTGAAAATAAATTTATCCAATTTAGAAGGATGGGAGAGTCCACTAGGCATAAATGGGTTAATCGTAACACCCGTAGCCGACTCGTTGTAATAGGGGCGTTCAACTTAAAAAAATATATTCATGGTCGCTTTGTATTTTGCAAACTTATGTATATATATGCTCATTTTAACTCATGTTAACCTCACAGAAACACATTGTTAATGTACATTATTTCCAGACTCGTATCAAGTACTTTGGTGATCGCTTGTGACAACTTGGTCGTTAAGTGGTTCCACATGAAGGAATTGAACATGGTGCTGGGTTTGAAAATCAGCTTTGCCCGAGCGGTAAGATTTGACCTTGCCGATAATTTAATATGTTGAATATAGCTATTGATAATACAGTGTTATTTTTGAAGAAAGATACGTTTACTGAGCTTGGCGTGGAAAACTTGAGCAACGAGCCCTGGCGACGGGATGATATTTTCGTGGCAAGCAAATAAACTAATCTGTATACATAGAACATACACTCGGTATTCTATTTATCACATCATTTTTTAAGAACCATGTACTGAAAAAACAAGCTGAAGAAATGGCATAGTTTGCTATAAAAAAAAAGAAGACAAAATCTAACGACGTCATTCAAATAACAGCGTGACGTCATTCATTTATGCATGACAGCTTTATCCCAACTATTCTGAAGTAAAGCCTAATGATAAGACATGCTCCATCATTAATGCTGACGTACTCTTATACATAAACCAATATCAAAAGAATGCACAGTCATTTGAAAATGTCATCCATTTTATTTGCATTATCAGCTGATGCGTTCTAAAAACATGTACATGTATGTGTATGCCCCAACGTTACAATGAACGTTAATGTTCGCATTCATTGCGGTTACATGTACATGCCTTTAATTTATAAAACGTTACTTTGTTTAAACAAATCCGTTGATATTTATTTTGATTTTTTTAATTATTTGTGTAATCATTCTTCGTCGTTCTACACTTACTTTGATCGAATGGGTCAACTCGGGCAATCAATATTTCATGGCGCTGCTGTTTCAGAGTAGCGTTATGACCCTCAATATGATGGACCCCATATATCAGCAACTGTTGAAGTGCACTGTGCCATGGGAAGCTCTAGGATTTACCTTGTTATCAGGTGGGTACTTTCTTCTGATGTGTCAAAATGTGTAACAAGACTAAACAATAACAGGAAATTAGGTGAAAATATGGAAATGTATATGTTAGATCAACTGAAACAGTCAGACATATAAGGCTAAAAAGGTTTTTGTTGCCACGTGCCCGACCGACTCAAAATTTTTATGCCGGCCCTAGACTTATTATTTTATGTATTTTTAATCATTTTTGCTTATTTCGATCATACTTACAAAAGTGAACTGTTAATATTTCAATATGTTGCTACCTCCAATAATATACTTTAATTAATATAAGATTAACAAACAATTTCGAAAAAATAATATTAAATACATAATTGGATGAATTCGGCATGTTATTTCGTATTCTTATTAAAGTGAGGGATCGTAAAAAGGTAATCGAAATCAAAGTTCAGACGGCCTTCCTTTCCTGATTTGTTGGGTTGTGTTAGTGAAAACAAACGATATTTTCTTGTTTGCCCTAATACAATAATTTACAATAATAATGTTGTTGGTTGTAATAATTATTCGCGCTCAAAGCTAAAGATGATCAATGAAATGTAATTTAATTAAATGTCTCAGGAGCGGCATACATGTCTGTTTGATATTAAGGAATACTTTTTTTCTCAAATATGCAGTGCTTAGGTCGTGAAGTATTTTAGTAAAGAGATGTCAGCCATTAGCCTTGAAGCATATGACATATACAATTGCTGAAACATGTCTAAACATGTGTTGCGGAAATGACATATACAAGCTTTTATAATTAATGCATATGAAATAAAGATTTGTGTTCAACATATGCGGATAATATGGTTATTAAATAGATAAAAAGTACACATATTTCATTTCAAAACAAACATTAGCTTGATTATATAGTAAATCGTCCTAACAAGGAGACACATTAGATCTCATCGTCAGCAACCTTGGAGACCTCTACTCAATTACAAAATTTATCTCGCCGTGGCGTACTGGATATGGTGTTCGCCTAGCGACCGGGAGGTCACGGTTCGATCCCCACTGTGGGATTGTTCTTTAAATCTTCTGCATAGACACAAAGTACTGGTTCCTAGGCCCAGAAAACGGATTCGAGAGCGTTTCAAAAAATCCTACGGCTTTCTATGCAATCGTGCTAAAATAAAGATGTTTAAACTGATTACGAAATCTGTTTTATATACAGACCACCACCGTGTTGCCATGGAATTTAATAACCCCGGCATTGACAATTAATTGGAACAATAGGTGAAATCCCTTAAAGTACCAGATTTATTTTTATTATTTCGTTGTTACCAATTAAATTAGGTGGTAAACCATAATCGCATGCAAGGCATCATCATGGAGACAATGAAGAAAAATTTACTATGTGAATATATGTGACTTATGTTTAAAAATAATACGAGTCCTGCGCTCAATATAAATGGGTAACGTTAAGTACTTATTTATGGTTTTACCTAGAATCTAAAGACGGACGTCTGTTTAATCTGCAACGGTCTGTACGTTTAGTTTATATTAAGATGACATTTTCAAAAGGCGAGTCTTTAAATATCACCTTAATATAAATATTGAAAGCTCAAGAACCACAATCCCCTTCGTTCATAGTTTATATTTCTTGCCCTTGTCATGTTTTTGTAAGTAATTATTTTTACGGGCTTTTACTCGGAAAGTACAAACGATTGATATATAAGACTTTTTTCACCTCTCGAGTTATTGTTTCATGAAAAAATGCATTATATTGTATGCTGCACACACATCACATGAACAAATTAGTTAAAAAACATAATTAAAAAGGCTCAACCTTTCGCTTAAAACTTTTCTTTTAGTTCTGCAATCTGCACTCACCCATAAAGAAATTTATTTGGCGGGGAATATCAATTTAACGAATTATCTTGTTTATATACCAATTTGTGTATTACTGTATTTTCAGGCAGTTGTATAGCAGTGTTGTCTACGTTATGTTCTATGCTAGTTGCGATCATGGACAAACGAGCAGACAAACTAGGGTTCAACAAGAATAACAGCAACGATGAAAATGACAACAAAAAAGGTACATGTATATGAGAATGTCGCTGTTTAGTTTGTATGTATCTCCAAAATAGGTATATACAAGACATGGTATTGAACTGTACATATAATCTCTTATTGTAAATATATATCTAATATACATAATACTAATATACGAATCAGCGATTTTTCTAATTTTACCGAGGACGTATTTTTTTGGTTCCGTCATTCTGATTATAGTTCAACTTTTAGGCTTTAATACGAATCAACGTGTAAAGCGATTTTTATCTTTTTTAAATTCTCAATAACTCGATAACAAATTACGCTTTTGAAATGCGACTTAATTTACATGAATACCTAATAAACAGTCCTTGCGGGGTCGCATGTAGTATGCATGAGGTAAATGTTATTATCACTATTGCTTGTAATCTAAAAAAACATGAAACCAAGACACGCAAAAATAAAGTGAGTATATAGTTATGCAACTATTTACATAGATGTTTCCCATCAAAACTTAGACTGAGATTGCAGATGGGGATTAAGGTCACTGAAATACTAAATATCAATGAATGTTTTGTGCTAAATAACGCAATAACAAATTAAAGGGGCCTTTTTCACAGATTTTGGCATGTTTTGAAGTTTGTCATTAAATGCTTTATATTAATAAATGTAAACATTGGATCTAAAAGCTCCAGTAAAAACAATCAAGAAGAAAAAAAAAGTAACCGTCAGCAGGGCTCGAACCACTGACCCCTGGAGTCCTGGAATAAAAATTCTAAGATCTCTCGGCCATCCTTTCTCATACAATTTGAGATGTTTTTTATACTTTATATAAGCAATCCTAGTAGTTTAACAAAACATAACGACAGCAAAAGAACTCTCCAAATTATCCAATCGTTTCGCGTTGCAAAGCTTTATAATTTTCAGGTTTTTAAATCGTCAAAAGCTGCCTTTAATGGCTATTTTAATGCATGGAAAATGTTCAGTATTACTGTTTCCTCACAAATAGCAAAACTAAACGAAAATTTGCGAATCTGATACAACTTTTTTCAATTTTGTCAATTTACCAAAACGTAAAACAACGCACATACATGCAGTATATCCATATATAGGTTGGGATTGCATATTGGATGCGTAGGGTCAATGTCTGTTATATATTATTTTTTGCGAAATGCAGTCAACATGAAAGCTGCAACATTCATTCAGTGATTTGAATGGTTGTTTATTGATCTCGTGTTTCAGAGACGGAGGAGCAACAATCAATGACCACGTGTTCAGACGTGAGGCGCTTCCCAGCCTCGTTCTGGCTCATTGGTATCAGTGTATCTCTCTACTACATGCAGTTGTTTCCTTTCGTTGCCCAGGGAGAGTAAGGAAGTTAGATCATTTTGTCAGCATATAGTCTTCCGATATTACCTTGGCTATTAAACATTTAGAAATAATCAAGCGACCTATGTCAGTAATTGTTATTTATGAAATAATATTTGTATATCATAGTCTATTGTCAAATAACCCACGGTAATTAATATTGATGCGTTGTAATTATATCATTAGTGCGGAGAATTTGCAGGAATGTCTTCAAAACATTAGTGCGGAGAATTTACAGGAATGTCTTCAGAACTATGTATACTGACAACAGGCTACCACTATCATTATTGCAGAAAAACTTTCTGCTTCATGGAATTGTTCGTTTAAAGTACGTCTCTTTTAAACAAATATCCAGTCTCAGCGGAAAGTGTCGTCCCTTAAAAATGATACAAGTAAACAATGATTTATATCCTGATATTATTTCTGGAGCTTCAAAAATTCCACATTCATTACGACGTGTGATTGATTTCGTCGATGTTATGTTTTCAGGCTGTACTTTGTTAAGAAATACGACCGAACCCTGGATGAAGCGAACGCAATCAATAGGTACGACGCTTTATAATACTATAGTTCTCTCCCGACAAAAACAATCCACTTTAGATTCTTTACTAGTATACCATTTCTTGTATTTTTAGTCACTTAGTGCGACACAAAATGCATAATTTCTTGTATGAATTATTTTGAAACCATGTAGAAAATATATGTTATCAAGTTAAAACAAAGGTTTATGACACCGGAACACGAACACGAAAGGTACATGTTCACGTGTCATTTTGTGATTTGCAACTTCTTAATTAAAAAGCAACAGTGTTTACTTGATTCGGAACTCTTATTATGTATTGGTACGTTTTACTACTCTATGCCTTTATGTGTAATGAATATTCGCATATGATACACATATTTGATGCTACTTTTATTTGAGTTACAAAACATTACTTCATGTATTAAGGTCATGTTGATATGTTAAGCAAGTGAATTAGCGGCCAAACCTGGTTTCCAGTTGTTCCATATAACAATTCTTACTACCTACTTTCAAATGTTTGCACGCATAAAATGCACTGCTTTATGTAACAAAATATACAACACCATCTAAAAAAGAGCAAAGGTAATGGGCACTGTCTGAATTTTTAACTTATGGATGTATAATTTTAATTTAAAAAATACAGTGAATTATAAAAGTAAAAACATCATGGTTATAATGATTTATATCTTTTTATTTTAATTTCGAATCGTTAATGTTCATGTACTCTTGTGGTAGAGACATTATTCAACATTATTCAATTTGATGGGTAATTTGCTATGTAATTTAAATCATTATTTTGTAATATGCAGGGGTCTAGTGTAGGAGGTCAAATGAAGGGTGTTTAGTGGGTCTAGCGCAGGGAGGTCTAGTGCAGTTGGTGTAGTACAGGGGGTTTTGTGTAGGGGGTATAGTGAAATGGTTTCGGTGTAGGGGGTTTGTCACGGATCCGCATAACTTTCCAGAGTCATTCCATTTAGTTAAATCGCGGGTAGATCAGTTATATGTGATTACACATGTTATTTTCATATACATGTGTTTTGGTGATTGTTTACGCAGTTGTGCTGTCAACTACGACATTTCACGATCCGCTATATTGTCCAATCATTAATGCTTATAATAGTATAATACATTGTGTATAATTGTTTATAAACCAAGCAGGCATACCAGTCCGACTAGTATGTACTTTACAAACCCGGAAAACTGAGCGTCTGTGCTATTTTCGTTTCATGTTTTCAGCATGGTTTTCCTCGTCGGGGCAGTGACGATACCGCTTTTTGGAGCTGCAATAGACAAAGTGGGCCGAAATCTTATCTGGATGTTGGCCGGACTGTTTCTCTCTTTAGCCAGTCACCTTTTACTGACATTCACATTTGTAGAACCATATGCATGCACGGTAAGTAAACTATAAAAATAATAAAACTTGGAAAACAGTATCAGGTGATTAATGCAATCACTAAGATTTAAACGATATAAAACATTGCATGAACCACAGAACTACGATGATGAATTAAATCGTTGTTTAAGTTTTTTGTTGTAAAAATATATTTTAAACACGTTCGTATTTAACAATTATTAATGACAAGGAATATGACAATGTCACGAAACCACGTTTTCATTGTTTGAGAAATGAGTTCAATTTCAATAATTCTTCAATCCCAAAATAGGTGATATTTAAACGGTATACCTCCATCCGTGTTGAAGTTATTGGGCGGATATAATTGTTCCTTTTTGAGTTACATTGACCTTTAGGTAAATTCAACTGGCAACACGGCAAACCAAAGCTAGGTCTGCTCGTAAGTTACAAACACAAAACATTTTAGAACAATTCCTCTAAAAAATAAATGAAAGGTACACATATTTGTTTTGGTAATATTTACCTTGCCCTTGACCATTTCTTGCTTAAATGGAATCCCAAACTAGGGATACATAATAGCTACCTACTTACACAATTTCAGGACAATATCTCTCTCCCAACTCGACTTTTAAAGCAGAAAACATGCCCGGCGTCCGTCGACGTGCGGTGTCTGGTGTGCGGTGTATGTGGTGCGTTGTTAACTATAAGCTTGTTACCACTCAAGAGGCCACATTTGTATCCAATATAGATGTAACTTAGTCAGACTGGTTATGAATGACACTATCTTTGTCAAGTTAGAATCTGGGTCCCGTGAGTCCCAAATCTAGGTAACACGGTTAAATCTTTGGAAAACCTTGTTACCAATATACAGGCCAAATATATGACTCAATCTTGATGAAACGTTGTCGGAGTGTTCATTTGAAATATATCTTGGCCGGATTTTCAACTGGGTCGAATACTAGGTAACGAGGTCAAGTATGTGACAAAAACATACCATAGGTCACATGTATGACCCATTATACGTGGTCAGAATGTTTATCTTCGCAGTTTATATGCGTGTTTGAATCTATTTGGGCCATATGCATCACAAAAGGTCTCTATATTAAATATGAGAAAAACACTGTTAACAATCTATTGGCAATTATTATGGCTTAAAATTTAGTCGGCATCTTTATCTTGAAATATTAGACCGAGTATGAATCTGGGTCGCGTACGTTTTATGTCATCAGGTCAAATCGTAGAAAAACCTTGCTACTTCTTTAGTCATAAGGTGAGCTCATGTAACATAAGAATGTGGGACAACTCTTATTTATATTGAAAATATTGACTTATTTACATCCTTTGACTGCAATGTTATTGATGATAGTTCACTTAACTTGTGTGTGACGTGTGTATGTTATTGTTATTTTAATTTCGTCATGTGTATGCCCCCTTATGAAGAAGGCAGAATACACTCATTTCCGTCTCTGCATCTTAGAGAATCAATATGATCCGTGAAGCTATATCTTTGCAGTATTTTGATGGATTATGAAATAACTTGGCCCTAGTGCAATCCATCTCAAGACGACAAGCTGCTTGTAAAACTCGTCTCCCTGCGTTCGAGATCATCGTCACTTTTAAGAGTTCAAGATCAAATTTGGCCTTAAAGGAGCTTGATTGGACTGAACCTTGTAGTTATGTTTTAAGATTTTAAGATATTTTAACCGCAAATGAAAACCACGAAGAGGCCGCATTTCGTGAGAAAAAAACAGTATACCTTCCTCAACGATCTATGTCACACTTAGATATCAAAAGTAAAATGTGCCCTTACAATATCTTGAAAATTTCTGCCTCAACCAAAATATTGCCATATTATTATGGATTTTAAAATGACTTAAAACAAAAAAATATTCATCATTACACGACGTTGATCGTGTTAAACGTGTCTCCTTACCTCAAATTTTAAATATAATTGATCACTAATGGCAACCATCTGGGATTTCGTGTGTAGAATCGGTCTCCCTACCTCAGAGTTCAGGGTCACACTTAGAGTTCAAAAGTCAAATGTTGCTATAAAACAGCTTATCCACGCTGTAGCTTTTTAATTCATCATTCAATCTAACACAACCTATCTAAAATGACCATTATGAGGAGACTGAGTGTCGAGTGTACCACTTGTCTATTACCTCAAAGGTCAAGAGCGCACCTAGAGGTTTAAAGTCAATCATGGCCATTAAAAGCTTGTGTTTGACATGAGCAGGGTTTAAAGACAAACGTTTAACTCATTTATGCCTAGCGTCTAGAAAAAATGCCTTGGAAAACAGCGTAGACCCAAATGAGACGCCGCATGATGTGGCGTCTCATCAGGGTCTGCTCTGTTTGCTTAAAGGAATTTCTGTAAGAAATATTCTAAAAATAGATATAAATATACTAGACATCCCTAATTTTGGAAATAAATTGATCCATTTTAGAAGAATGTGAGAGTCTACTAGGCTTAAATAGGTTAATGTAGGGGCGTCCGTGCTCTACGGGCAAATTTCTTGTTCATTTAGGTCTGTCATGTTGTTCTCTGACTAATGTTGTGCCTTCTTTGAGATCAAGTGTTGTCCGTGAACTCTCAAGTGAGCGCTCAAGGGCCAGTATTTGCCCTCTTGTTATTAAGTTTACCTTGACCTTGACCCAAAATACGCCATATACTTTCCCAAGCTGGGACCCCATACAAGCATGTTATATCCGTATAATCATGAACATTTGTTCAAGAAACAAACGTTAGGGACGGGAACTCATCCGGCATTCCGCCCGCCTTCCCTCCAGCCATACCACAAATTAATAACCAAGACTTTCAACTTCATTGAAAATCGTGTCAATGAAAGACGAACATATTTCAGAATAACAAACACGTCTGTGCATTTTCGTATACACATTACACCATTTTTTAACAAAAAAACAACCACACAAAAAAAATCGTAAAGAAATACAGATGAAAGGTTTGATAATTTAAAACGGAAATCATATTATATGTATAGCCAACGGTTCACTTATCGTAGTTGCCACCAGGATTTGCATTGAATATCATATTTACGAGAATCCTCTCTTGTTGCAGGTTTTATTAGGACTCGGTTATTCACTGGTTGTGACCACTTGGCAGCCGCTTGTGACGTATGTTATAGCGCCCAATCATCTTGGAACCGCGTTTGGCATGTAAGTACGCAGGGGCCGCGTCATGCGAAAATGGGTTTAATTGCCATTAGCTGCCAGAGTGGCTTAAGACTAGTCTGAACAATCGCGTATTTTTTCAGCAGGCTAATTGGACACAGGCTGATTAGAATTTACGTTTTCGCATCACGCGGCTCAATAATAAATAGATTATACCGGAAATGTGTCAAAACCATGAAATAATCCGAATGGGGTTTCAACATAATTATTCAAGAATGTTTTTACAACATAAGTCACAAACTACTTACGTTTATAGGAATGGGAAGTTAGCTAAGCTAGTAGGGTTCCTTTCCACTTAGTTCGTATATCGGAATGTTATATGGCCTATATGATTTATTATGAACCATTTGCAATTCACAAAATATTTAAAGTAGACATATTTGCTTACTTATTCATTTTTACAGCCTTTTAACGTCAGATACAATACTAGGATTTTTTAGCAATGCCCTAAAGGAAAGTGTTGATATTATTGATGTGTACAACACATGCACATTTGTTAGTACTTATACTTCACATCACGAGATAAGGGAGGGTGTAAACCGGAATCACAATCAATGTGTGTCCGTATATCTGTCTTTCCCTGATAATATTATGAGATTGTATATGTTCCATTGTTATGATCATACTTTAAAAATAACAAGAATAATTATCTTTTAGCCGCTAAGGATTCCTTTAATATTTTAATTGTTGTTATAGACTTAATTTGCACAAAAATATCTCTGACAACTGCAACGTCCAGATTTGTTCTAAGTTTCATTAAAAGTTTAACTAGTGAGTTAAAAACTAGCCTTCTCCAACTGGGTCAAATAGATAATACATACTTGCATAGCAAAATAACTTTTTTGAGTTATTGCCTTTGTTAAAGAGACCTTTCCACGTTATGATAAATGGAAAAAATTTAAAATAAAATGTTTCAGAATTGCCAACGTTCGCTGTAGTTAGCATATTTTGCGAGGTACTTTATTACTTTTTGCGTAGTACGGATCAGTTTTATATGCTCTAAAATATCGAGTATATGCATCTTTTGATGATTTAGAAACCTGAAAATTATGAAGCTTAACACACGCGTACGATTGAATAACTTGGAGAGGTCTGTTGTTATTGTTATAGTTTGTGACATTACGAGGATTGCATATGTATATTTTAAAATACGCCTCTCACATTATGGGCACAGATGGCCGAGTTGTTCGCGCGATAGACTTTAACTCAAAGGGCAAGTGGTTGTAGCCCACTTGAATATAAATTTTTTCTTTCTTAAATGTTATTCTGTGTATATGCTGGAGCTATTCAGTTCCAATAAGTACATTAATCAAATTAAAGCATTTCATGACAAATTTTAATACATTCCAACATCTGTGAAAAGGTCCATTTAATGATTTCTGTTAATAGTGAGTCTATCTTGACAATTTAAATAGTATTATATCGAAACTTGATAGGTTGGTAGATCTTACTTAGGACATGTGTAGCACAATGCAACTTTTGCGTTTTTAGTTATTGCCCTGTGTATATTTATTATTTGAATGTTTGTCTGCAGCATAAAACTAATATAGATATGCACATGCAACTTGATAGGTATGTACCGTATATATTATTTTATTGAGGGAATGAGAAGATAACAAGCTCCACAAATCGGGCTTAGATATTATTAGAGTAATTGCCGTTTGTTTGTTATTAACCGGGTTTTTAAGATGAAACTTCCAAGTTAGGAAGGCTGTGTTTTTTTGGGAAGGGGGGGGGGGGGGCAGTTTGTTTAACTGAACTGACAATGCCTGCCCTTTGACAACGAGGCATGCTTTATAATAGTTATACATACAATATGCGTTTGAATTAATTTAATTTTCTATTTTTATTTCAGTGCGTTTACAATAAACTCAGTGTGTCAGGCCGTGAACGCCTATATTACAGGCTACATTGTAGATAACATGGGATATTTTGTGCTGGAGGTCTTCTTCATTATGTTCACCACTTGTAAGTACCTCCACATAATTTAAGTTACATTAACATTATCCTTTTAAAATTATCTGTTTGGTTTTCCTCATCAACATAATGCACTACCCACTCAGTTTAAAGCTATCTCATATAAAATCCCAAAAGCCAGTCAGTACAGATGTCTCTTATTCGTGAAACTAGTAAATAATGTTATTTTTTAGAAGTTGTTGTTGTTGATGATGATGATGATGATGATGATGATGATGATGAGGAGGAGGAGGAGGAGGAGGAGGAGGAGGAGGAGGAGGAGGAGGATGATTATGGTGGTAGTCGTGGTGGTGGTTGTGGTGGTGGTGATGATGATGATGGTGGTGGTGGTGATGATGATGATGGTGATGATGATGATGGTGATGATGATGGTGGTGATGATGGTGATGATGATGATGATTTAGCAAAATAATGTGTTACTGGTTTATTGATATTAATATAAATAGCATTTGTTTCTAGACGTCCCGGGTTTGATCTCAAGGTTAGACACATTGTTCCCTTGCAATTGTGATTATTTAAATAAGAACTATTCTAATGTGACAACACATATTCAATTAAAATTAATTATTTGATTTTTATTTTAAATACGAAACTTTATCAACAAGTCCCTTTAAATAATATTCTTTGCCTAGTAAGATGAAGTTGATATCAAACCATTACCATAACCAGCAAAATCTTATTTTCATAAAAAAACATATTTGATATTATCTGTACATAGCACGTTGGCCATTTTCCAGGAACTATACTGAGTTCGTGTTAATGAATTAGACCTCAAGTTCATTGCCCGAAAAAAACACAACAGTTTCACCCATTTATGCCTAGCGTCTAGAAAAAAGTCTTGGCAAACAGCGTAGACCCAGATGAGACGCCGCATAATGCGGCCTCTCATCAGGGTCTGCGCTGTTTGCTTAAAGGAATTTCTGTAAGAATTATTCTAAATATAGAAATAAATATACTAGACATCCCTAATTGTGGAAATAAATTGATCCAATTTAGAAGGATGGGATAATCCACTAGGCATAAATGGGTTAACTGAAATTTAAGATGATCGTTATTATACACGCTGAATATAATAATATTTTGTTTTAGGCTCGATAGTATTCACCTTATTGCTGTATTTGAGAGACGCATCTCCAGGTAAGTGGGAATTCTGAAATGAGCACAATTGATCCGCGTTGTGCGAAAATGGGTCTTATGCAATATTTGGCAATCGCGCAGTCTTGTCAGGAACTACATTAGCCGCTGATGAAGTCACGAAAGCTTGCGTGACTTTATAGCGGTCAGCGTAGCTCTTGACCACACTGCGCGATAGCCGAATATGGAATAATACCCATTTTCGCATGACGCGGCTCAAATGACATTTTAATAGTTGTAGCATTATTGACTACTTTTATTGATATATTGCTAGCAATTTAACCAACATAATTCGGTAATCAATATTAAGAACACATTTTCGGTTCCTGTGCCAATTTCTTAGTATTTGCCCCTGCATTTTAGTTGACAAAATGCACATTTTATGAGTTACATTTGCTTAAGTTTTTATGCCACGTTAACCCTCCATTCGAAGAAGGCGGCATTTTGCGGTCGCACTGACCGTCTGTGGGTCCGTCTGTGCAAAAGTCTGAGCCACATATAGATGTATTGTAAAACACATTGGCAGAAATATCAGCCATCGTAACACGACGTTTCGCGTGTAACACCCGTCGCCATATCTCATATGTTAATAGCATACTTGGAGCTGAAAAGTCAAATTATACAATAAAACTTCGTGTTTTTAAATAAAAGTGCAGTTTGAAGACAAAAACAAAGTAGGGGTTATCGTGTCCTTCTGGAAACATTTCCACTTTCGTAGTAGCATATTAGTCTCCGTAAAACATCGATACCTTATTAAAATACATGGACTACAAGAAACGACACCAGTCATAAACACCCGTAATTTAGGCGAAGAAACTTAAGAATTGGCCTTGATTTGTTACATGTATTTGGTCTTTACATAATTTCGTTTCATGAAAGACATTAAACCTTACCGCAAAAGAGCGAAGTCGCAAAACAAAGTAAAGTTCTTGCCTTCGACAGCGGCAGGTAGGACATTATATCTTACCATTGGAGAGCAAAGCCGCAATACAAAATAATGTAGCAGCCTTACACAAGCGCTGGGACGAACTTAACCCATTTATGCCTAGTGGACTCTCCCATCCATCTAAATTGGATCAATTTATTTCCAAAATTAGGGGTGTCTAGTATATTTATTTCTATATTTAGAATATTAGTTACAGAAATTCTTTTTAGCAAACATCGCAGACCCTGATGAGACGCCGCATCATGCGGCGTTTCATCTGGGTCTACGCTGTTTGCCAAGGCCTTCTTTCTAGACGCTAGGCATAAATGGGTTAGCATTTACAAAAAGAGAGAGAAATCACGAAACAAACTTAAGTACTAGCCTTTCATAACGGTACGGAGGACATTAATATACCGTTAGATATTGAAATAAAATAAAGTAGTAGCCTTCAAAAATGGCTGGGACGACATTAAATCTTACATAAAAGAGTGAAGTCGCAAATTAAAGTAAAGTACTTGCATTCAACAACGACAGAAGAGACGTTAAAACTTATACTTAGATAGCTAATTCGCAAAGCAAACTAAAGTACTTGCCTTCCACAGTAACGGAACGCAATTACCTTAACCCATTAATGCCAAGCGTCTAGAAAAAAGGCCTTGGCAAACAGCGTAGACCCAGATGAGACGCCGCATGATGCGGCGTCTTATCAGGGTCTGCGCTGTTTGCTTCAAGGTATTTTTGTAAGAAATATTCTAAATATAGAAATAAATATACAAGACATTCCTTATTATGGAAATAAATTGATCCAATTTAGAAGGATGGGAGAATCCACTTTGCATAAATGGGTTAAAGCGTGATTTAAGCATTAAACAGCTGAGTACTTGTTAATTTTTAGTGGTACTAGATTTTTGTGTTCGTTAAACTTGTATATATATTTTTCCCCAGAAGAATAATAACTCGTTGTTATTTTCAGCATTCGTTTGCATGTGTTCCACGTGCGTTTTATATTGCCCTGTTTTATATTTACTGTATAAATTATTGATTTAAATATTCAATTCAATCATATAATTTGGTTTATACATGTACAGGACTGTTACATATTTAAGCTGAATTAGATATGTGATTGTTTTAAGATTGTTCTTTTACAATTATTGCTCATTTTTGTATTGCATTTTAACACTTTTTACTGCCGTATATCAAAGGTATTTGTTAAGCTGTTTTTATGTCGAATAATATAGATGTAAGATGTAAGTCTTTTTTTTTCTTAATGATATCATTCAAAATTGCTTCACAATATTTTGCGTGCAATTAATAAACTCAGTTCATAAGTTGTAACGAAAGCTTCAATTACAATCATCAAAGTTTTGACTTAAACGGTCAACCTGTA
Source organism: Dreissena polymorpha (assembly GCF_020536995.1). NCBI lineage: Eukaryota > Metazoa > Mollusca > Bivalvia > Myida > Dreissenidae > Dreissena > Dreissena polymorpha. Next base: position 17,234,715 of record NC_068360.1, read on the forward strand.
TCAAAGGGTATCTTGATCCTTGCCAAAATGATAGATAAATATCAAGAAATATACTGTACCGGGAGTTTCAATCCCCCAATGTCAGCTGATCCGACTCGAAGTCTTTGTTATTCAAAGATGCCAAACTGATGAATAGTTAACAAACCATTTCGACAGATGTTTACACACTTTTAAGGCTAAGAACTTTTGTCGTAACAGTATAAATTTAGCACCACTTACTCTATTAAAATTCTGTTTTGCATTAAAAATAATTTACCACGCTATGAATTTGTAGATTGTATTTCATTATTTTAACAGATGAGATACCCTTCTCAAAAAAGTGTGTGAAATGTACGTTTTAAGTACGTTTTGCGTGTGTTAAACGTGGCGGTATTGGCACTGCGTTTTTTGTGCGCTTTTTCTTACCAAGTGAGTTTTTAACAAAAACACAAAAAAAAAACAAGAAAATGTGCGCTTTTTGTTGATAAATGTGCGCTTTATGTGCGTTAAACGTGCGCTTTTTATAAGTGTGTTCAATGTGCGCTTTTATGTGCGTTAAATGTGCGTTAAACGTGCGCTTTTTATATAAGTGCGTTTTTGACTAACATTTATGTGTGTAAAATGTGCGCTTTTAAGTGCGTTAAATGTGCGCTTTTTGTGAGTTAAATGTGCGCTTTTTTTATTTAAAAAGCGCTCATTTTACTCACAAAAAGCGCAGTTATAACCCACATAAAAGCGCACATGTGTGTTAAATGTGCGCTTTTATGTGCGTTAAATGTGCGTTAAACGTGCGCTTTTTTTAAGTGCGTTTTTGACTGCCATTTATGTGTGTAAAATGTGCGCTTTTAAGTGCGTTAAATGTGCGCTTTTTGTGAGTTAAATGTGCGCTTTTTTATTTAAAAAGCGCACATTTAACTCATGAAAGCGCAGTTATAACCCACATAAAAGCGCATATGTGTGTTAAATGTGCGCTTTTATGTGCGTTAAATGTGTGCTTTTTAAATAAAAAAGCGCACATTTAACTCACAAAAAGCGCACATTTGACGTACATTAAGCACAGATATAACCCACACAAAACGTACAATTTACGCACATGAATGGCAGCAAAAAACGCACTCACAAAAAAACACACATGTGCGTTAAAGGTGCATCTTTTGCCTTCACAGTTGATTCAGTTATATGCTGTTAAATTTTTTTTTTAATTCAGATATGCAATAAAAACCAATAATTATATAAACATATATATTTGTGTATTTTAATAATTACAAGATAATTCAATTTTATACTTTAATGTACACCAACATTTTTTAACATACATAAGTAATTAAATATCAATGGCAATTTGATGAAATAAATATAAATATAATTTGATTATAAATAAACAAAAAATAATAGCATACTATAATAACATGTACAGTATATACACACGAACAGCTATATACATAAGAAAGATGCATATCAATCAAGGCCTGTCAGCATTTCTTTGAGGCGGCGGAGTGCAGCTCTCATCTTTCTCTCCAAGTCTGCCACCAGCCGGTCAAACTTCTTTGCAACTCTTATACTGTCATGGCCTTTGCGCGATGCGTCTTGTGCATGATCTCATTTGATCAGGTCCTGAAAGATATTTTATAATGTAAGTGTTGAATATTACTGTTATGGTAATCTTGTTGCTATAAAAATTATAAATTTAAATCAAAACTAGTTTGTTTGCTTGTTGTTTTTGGTTGTTTATTTTTGCAATTTTAATCCCCTGATCACATGTGACTTAACGCTTTTCATAAATAAATACGTTTGATAGAAAATTCTGTTCGAAAATGTACCAAGATACGTGGTCTCATTTTGCTGTGTGGACTGGTCGGAAGTGTGACACCTTTAAAATGCAATAACCAGTACCGTGTATAGTTTTACCTCTAAACAAATCCAGCTTTTCTTGGTCAAGGAGAGGGCGCGGTTTTCCCACTCCTGTTCTCCTCATGTCGGCCAGCTTGTGCAGGGTAAAACCTGGTATTCAAGTCCATACATCAGGTAGTCTCTCTTTTGCTCCCTTTTTTGGCAGGCGATGCGATGATGCACATTCTTTCCAAAGGATCTTCTGATCAATGTAAATTTCACGGTCACCATGGGGTTTAACCTTTAAATTTAAAAGTTCTCATTTAATATGGGGGTAAAATCTGTTCATTAATGACCAAAAATAGGTATAAGTAACTTTAAGATGACAATAACCATAAAATACAGCCATAATAATTCAAATGGTGTTGTTTTTCTTTAAAATTGCATTACATTTACTCATCCATTTACATTTCCCAGTGACAATACATAAATATGATAATGATCATAATTAATTCAATAAACTAAATAAAAAAGGGATGCATAATTGAAAATACGAACCTGTTACAACAGACTGTTCTTCAGTATTCCAAAAATACAGGAAGTTGTTGAACTAGACCATGTCACTTTATATGTCTTTAACCACCCACTTTTAATCTCCTTTGCAACAAACTTATTGTTGATTTACACATTGTAGTAAATACACATTTTTTTCATCACACAATACTTCATGCTGAAAGTATTTCAAGACATTTTACACTAGAATAATAAGTCTTAATTCTAGCTTAAAGTCAGTTGCTGATGCTGCTTGTTTTCAAAAAATAACTTCCTATCTGTGGTTCTCAAATAGATGGTGCCTGAACAAATCAAAAGTATATCAACACCTCTTAGCTAGGCTTAGATGAGGGACTGATAGGGACTGGCTATTCTCTTATCTGATTCCATGCTGTGTCTAAGCCAAAAATTGCATAATTTGAGAAATACTGATAAGGCAGTCATTTCAACACCAAAATATTTATTGAATAATACACAGCACCCTTAACACATTATATTTAATTGTAAATATTTAAATATAACATGCTGAATGGTTTTAGCAAATAATATTAATAGTATAAATATTATTTTAGTTGCCTTTTAAAATGTATGTTTATAGTCAATGTGGTAGACATTAATTGTATTAGGGTATAAATATCAGTATAAGAAAGTTCAAATACTTATTTATGTTGAGGAAATATAATTGATACGATCAAGCCCACATAATACTTTTGACACTTTCAATATTTTTAATTAGTTACACACAGTCTGATTTAGGTGGAAATTTTTAGAAATGTTTGAGATTAAAACGTAAGCAATAGGGTATGCATTGAAATTGTATGATAAAGTATGTAAACATTAAACAGGTTAATATAGACAACCACTAATTATTCAAACTGCCCCTTATATTATTACAGGTTACTGAGATATATGTCTATGTTTATTCATTTGATGTAAATAAATTGTTAGAGCCTGCAACAATTTTGTTTCTTGTTCAATTTCTGTACAACATTTGCTAAACGGTTGTTAAAGACGCACTTTTTAAGAAGTGTGTTAAACATGTGTCTTTTGAGATACATCCGTTTAAAACAGATCATATGATAAAAACGCACTTATGAAATAAAAGACTAACTTATGCTTAAAAAAGACGCACATCAAAATAGAAAAACGCACTTTTGTGAGAAAAAACCCACATCTGTAAACCTTAAAACACACTTCTTAGATAAAAGACGCACTTCCTAAATAAAAGGCACACTTTTTCGATAAAAAACACACATTTTGCTCACATCTACACTCAAAAAGCGCACTTACAGATGAAGAAAACACACAAAAAAACGCACTTCCTAAATAAAAGACGCACTTCTTAGATAAAAAAACACACATTTTGCTCACATCTACACTCAAAAGCGCACTTACAGATGAAGAAAACACACAAAAAAACGCACTTTTTCACTAAAATAACGCACTTGAAAAGAAAAAACGCACAAAAAGCGCACTTAAATGCACTTTTGAACACTGAAAAACGCACATATTAACAAAAAAAACACAATTAACGCACTTTTAAGTGCGCTAAATGTGTGTTTTGGTAAAAAGTGCGTTTTTATTTGACAAGGGTAATCAGTATTGTTTCCTTAACGCGAATGTTGTCAGTTTTACATAGGCAGATTATACTTATATATATATATTATATATCTTTTAGCTACCTCATTGTGTGATTTTTTATATAACTATGACATGCGTTTGCTTCTTTACATTTTTTTACAAATATATATATATATCTAACTAATTTTTAAATAGTATTATAGTTATTTATGATAATAATGATAAATTGCAAATTATAATTTTGTCACATATTATTGTTGCAATTCCATGTCATGCCTTCAACTAACAAGCACCGCAATCGATATAAGGGCTTGCTCTTTATTTTGTAATCCTAGGAAGCATGTCATGGTTCTCCAAATCCCATCATATGTTCACCTGTTTTACTTGTTTGAAATAACTATATCTATTTCAATAAGAACTATTTACTTTGTTTGGCTGACGTGAAGCATGCCTATTCCGAAACAAATCTACGAGTATACAATGAACTAAATTTTAAAAAGCAACACGTTCAGTGTTTTTTACCTAAGGTACGATTTGTAAATAAGAACTTCTTATTTAACAAATTCGTGGGTAACGGGAACAGTTGACCACGTAAAATGCAATATGGTTTTGATTATTTTGATATAAAGGAATGTAATTGCATGTATTTTATTATATTATTTCATGTTTTTTGTGTGTTTTACATGGAAATTATTTAAAAGTACTAAAAATGTCTTTGAAATCAACGGCTGTTATAAAGTTTGTACAATTGTACATACATCACACATGACAAAAGCTGTTAATTTAAAGAAGGCGAAAACTGATATAATACAGTCTTGTGTATTCTTTTGTGTGTATATCAGGTTATGGTTTTGCTCTATCATACGTCTAACAGATCGAGCTATTATTCTCACGCGTTCCTCGGCGTAATTCTCAGATAAAGCTTTGAGTTGCGTTAAGGTATCTCTGAAACTACAACGGTCTGAAACTTCAAACATGTGTTCGTTGTGAGGGCAATGACAGTGGGAAGACATCGAATTGTTCCGAATTTTCCCCCCTTATATCATGGGTATCTTTCACTTATAAAGATATTAAAGTAAGCTTCAAACGTGTGTTCATGGTCATGATATATGGTCACAGACCAAGGGCAATAATTGTGACAGTTCAGCAGAGTTATGTTCCTTTTGTGCGTAACATATCTGGTTAAGGTTTACGTGCAACCGTTACGTATCTCGTTTCCTTCTTCTTGTAACGACCTCAGGCACATCATATGAGTTAACTGGTCTATGCTGATTATAGTGTCCAGTATTTTGAATTGTCCATCTGTTATGTACTTTGAACTTGGTTATGATTCAGTTACGTATTCTACATACGTGTGTAATAGCTACACATATGAGCCGTGCTCTGTGAAAAGGGGGTTTAATGCATGTGCGTAAAGAGTCGTACCAGTCCGCACAGGCTAATCAGGGACGACGCCATCCGCCTTAACTTAATTTTTGCTAAGAAGAGCCTTTCTTGAAACGAAACATATCATACAAGCGGAAAGTGTCGTCCCCGATTAGCCTGTGCAGACTGCAGAAGCTAATATGGGACGAAACTTTACGCACATGCATTAAACTAAATTTTCACAGAGCGCAGCCCATATTTAATAAAAAATTCTAATTTTGTCTTCGGTAATTAAATTTGTTTATTTGCAGAAATATGCATTGTACTATGAAAGCCGCATGCAAGCGGAATAGCGCCTAGTTTGCTCTTGCCGCGATTGTTTTAAGGGTGGTTGAATGTATATCACATCAGCACGGGGCTTGATGTCTCTATTATTGAGGTGTGGTTGAATGTATGTCACATCAGCACGGGACTTGATGTCTCTATTATTGAGGTGTGGTTGAATGTATATCACATCAGCACGGGACTTGATGTCTCTGTGGTTGAATGTATATCACATCAGCACGGGGCTTGATGTCTCTATTATTGAGGTGTGGTTGAATGTATATCACATCAGCACGGGGCTTCATGTCTCTATTATTGTGGTGTGGTTGAATGTATATCTCATCAGCACGGGGCTTCATGTCTCTAGTATTGAGGTGTGGTTGAATGTATATCACATAAGCACGGTACTTGATGTCTCTGTGGTTGAATGTATATCCCATCAGCACGGGGCTTGATGTCTCTATTATTGTGGTGTGGTTGACTGTATATCACATCAGCACGGGGCTTGATGTCTCTATTATTGAGGTGTGGTTGAATGTATATCACATCAGCACGGGACTTGATGTCTGTATTATTGAGGTGCGGATGAATGTATATCACATCAGCACGGGGCTTGATGTCTCTATTATGAGGTGTGGTTGAATGTATATCACATCAGCACGGGGCTTGATGTCTCTATTATGAGGTGTGGTTGAATGTATATCACATCAGCACGGGACTTGATGTCTCTATTATTGAGGTGTGGTTGAATGGATATCACATCATCACGGGGCTTGATGTCTCTATTATTGAGGTGTGGTTGAATGTATATCACATCAGCACGGGGCTTGATGTCTCTATTATTGAGGGGTTATTATTTGTATATCACATCAGCACGGGGCTTGATGTCTCTATTATTGAGGTGTGGTTGAATGTATATCACATCAGCACGGGGCTTGATGTCTCTGTGGTTGAATGTATATCACATCAGCACGGGACTTGATGTCTCTATTATTGAGGTGTGGTTGACTGTATATCACATCAGCACAGGGATTGATGTCTCTATTATTGAGGTGTGTTTGACTGTATATAACATCAGCACGGGGCTTGATGACTTTATTATTGAGGTGTGGTTGACTGCATATCACATCAGCACGGGGCTTATATCCCATCAGCACGGGGCTTGATGTCTCTATTATTGAGGTGTGGTTGAATGTATATCACATCAGCACGGGGCTTGATGTCTATATTATAGAGGTGTGGTTGAATGTATATCACATCAGCACGGGGCTTGATGTCTCTATCATTGTGGTGTGGTTGAATGTATATCACATCAGCACGGGGCTTGATGTCTCTATTATTGAGGTGTGGTTGAATGTATATCACATCAGCACGGGGCTTGATGTTTCTATTGTTGAGGTGTGGTTGAATGTATATCACATCAGCACGGGGCTTGATGTCTCTATTATTGTGGTTGAATGTATATCACATCAGCACGGGACTTGATGTCTCTATTATGAGGTGTGGTTTAATGTATATCACATCAGCACGGGGCTTGATGCCTCTATTATTGTGGTGTGGTTGAATGTATATCACATCAGCACGGGGCCTGATGTCTCTATTATTGAGGTGTGGTTGAATGTATATCACATCAGCACGGGGCTTGATGCCTCTATTATTGAGGTGTGGTTGAATGTATATCACATCAGCACGAGGCTTGATGTCTCTATTATTGAGGTGTGGTTGAATGTATATCACATCAGTACGGGGCTTGATGACTCTATTATTGAGGTGTGGTTGACTGTATATCACATCAGCAAGGGACTTGATGTCTCTATTATTGAGGTGTAGTTGAATGTATATCACATCAGCACGGGGCTTGATGTCTTTATTATTGAGGTGTGGCTGAATGTATATTACATCAGCACGGGGCTTGATGTCTCTATTATTTAGTTTGCATGTGTAAATAGTTTTATGGTACATAGTTTCATGTTTTATTTTGTTTGTTTTCAATATTTTAATTTTTGTATTTTAAGCTTACGTTTTATTTCTTTACAATAAGGTTTTTATCGAAAGGTTGTTCATGTGTTCAATTTGGAGTTTTTATGTGTAAAACCATTTTACATGCAAGCTTTTTTCTATTTGTGTTATACTTGTCATTGAAAAACAAATGTACACTCTAAATAAAGTATTTCACTGTAATCTGTGTATAACGGAGTTAACATTCATGATATATATGATTTGATATTACAATTTTGGTTTAAACTTGTTGAACACATTGGTTCATATTACTCAATGGTATCTCTTTCACAAATTCTCGCAAAACCTGATCAATTTCTTTAAATTAAAATCGAATTTTGCATTTCTTATGTTTGGTGGCTTTCATTCTTCCAACGTCTTCGTCTTTATTTTAAAGGTGTATTTAAATAGTTTTACCGAGTTTGAAATCTTCTTTTTCGAGAAGTAGTCCTTTGTATTTACTACATTGTATATGCGATCTAATACTGACGCCATTTCCATTTGACAGATAAGATCAGTTGTTTTATAAATACACTATTTGTGTTGAAACAAACAATTTAAAACAACATGGCATATTTCCCTTATATGATAATTCGTGTCTCAACACTGAATTTAAAACAAAAAAACAATTATCGTCTTGGCATTAAATGTGTGTATCTTTATATTTGCTTGCAGCACTTTTCGGCGAATTACATAATGACCATTATACCGGGCTACCGACTGACCAATAACTGGGTAACTGACTGACCACTTGACCCGGGATATTGACTGATAATAAGAACAGGCAACTGCCTGACCATTAGAGCGGGTAACAGACTGACCATTAGCCCGGGCTACTGGCTGGCCATTTAACCGTGCGACTGATTGACCATTATAATGGGCTATTGGATGACAATAAGAAAAGGCAACTGACTGGACAACTGAGTGAACATTAGAAGGGTTAACTGACTTAAGTTGAATTGAGACTCAATACTTCTGAAACAAGCTGGTTTTCTTCATGCCTGTACTTAATAACATTTGGGTGCACACTTTATGCGCAATGAATTTATGCAACTTACCGAAAATTAAGGGATTACGTGTTCTTCATTTAGTTTAGTTGCTTACAAATTGGTTAAGCACGTTTCATTTGTAGTGGGTTCCTATGTTTGGTAGTCAAAAGTGAATTATATAGACACAGTATGTTTGTTTGAAACTACCTTAAAGATGCATATTTTAATTATTCTGTACATACGAAAACGTGTTCTGTCCTGTTAAACATGTAATTTCGTTATTTGCAAATGACTCGTTAATTGCATATATTAAATTATCAATATTTTGATTTGTAGATCCGTTCCTAGGAAGTAAATGTTAAAGATATTCATTTTCTTATCAACTTGGCTTATGTCTGACACGATCAAACCCTATGTTTATTTCAAAATAAAATTTTCGTATTACCATGAACATTTACATTAAATCACGCTCATTGAGGAAAACTTGAGACAGTGAATACTGTAAGCGCATTTGAACGTGCACTCTTGCATGAAAAGGGCGTTATATAAATCCGGTATAATAATAATAATAATAATAATAATAATAATAATAATAATAATAATAATAATAATAATAATAATAATAATAATAATAATAATAATAAATAATAAATAAATATAATAATAATAATTATAATAATAATAATAATTAGTGTGTCAAATGTTCGAAACAACAATGATTAGATGGATATGGAATAATAGTTCATGTAGCGGTGGCTGACTTAAACATGATGATACAGTTTGTGGTTATTGATATGTTGACCATGCATTATGATGCTACTTAAAAATGGACCGAAACGGCTGCTCTGTTCCATAGTCATGTTCTATCCAAGACACAAGATCGATCAGGGTAACACACGGGAAAATATCAACCCCTATATGTGTAAATACGGGTATAAATAGTAATTGTAGTTCCGTGTCAATTGAGAGGGGCTCTATTTTAAATGTTCAGACTTAACTTACACGTTATTGTTGCATAAGTGGCTCACAGAGTCCCTGGCGTTCTATTTTGACTTCATGTAGCACATAAATGTTCCAAGGTGAACCAATAACATGATTGAAGCATTGTTTTAAAAATGTTGTTACTAGAATATTAAAAAAAATCATAATGATTGTTGCATTGTTTTTACCAAAAATAAAAGATAATCAAAACGTTCATCAGTTGATAAACAACTATTTTAATTTGATGTGAGTGAATAAAACTAATTGAACCCAAAACCCTCATGTTTAGTTCTAACATCAGAATATGCAGGCCTTCTTGAATTGTGAATACATATTACTAAGGTTTAACCGTATTCCTAATTTAAACATGGCATACTTTCACTTTCAAACTTTTGAACAGGTTGCATTTTATTTGTTATAATCAGCTACTGTACCTGCAGCAGCCAGGAAATATTGAATATTTAAATATATAGGTTTCCATGGTTGCTAAGCCCTATTGTGGACAGCAGTCACGATTGTCAAGTGTATGTATGTGCGCGCGCGTGCTTCTGAGCTTGTCTTATTTGTATCTTTGTCATTTATTGTTTTTTTCAACACAACTGACTGATTTATAAACCGGGCTACTGACTGACTATTAAAACGGGTTAAAGACTGACCATACGAACGGGCTGCTGTTGGACCATAAGAACGGGCTGCTGTTGGACCATAAGAACTGGCTGCTGACTAACCATTAGAACGGGCTGCTGACTAACCATTAGAACGGGCTACTGACAGAATATTAGAACGGGCAACTGACTGACCATTAGAACGGGCTACAGACTTACCATTAGAACGGGCGACTGACTGACCATAAGAACGGGCTACTAACAGAATATTAGAACGGGCAGCTGACTGACCATTAGAACGGGCTACTGACAGACCATTAGAACGGGCTACTGACAGACCATTAGAACGGGCTACTGACAGACCATTAGAACGGGCAACTGACTGACCATTAGAAAATGCGACTGACTAACCATTAGAACGGGCTACTGACTTACCATAAGAACGGGCGACTGACTTACCATTAGAATTGGCGACTGTCTAACCATTAGAACGGGCGACTGACTGACCATTAGAACGGGTTAAAGACTGACAATTAGAACTGGCACCTGACTGACCATTAGATCTTGCTGCTGATTGAATATTATAAAAATGTTTATTAATAGCGAAAAGCAAACTAGTCTTTATGACAAACGTGATGGTTTTGATGTTGTATTGTTTCCCATTATTGATGGTGATATTTAACGAAGACATCCATACGACACATCTATGGGCCGTGCTCAGTGAAAAGAGGTTTCATGCATGTGCGTAAATAGTCTTCCCAGATAAGTCTGTGCGGACATTTTCCGCTTTTATGATATTTTGCGTTCCAAGAAGGTCTCTTCTGAGCAAAACTCAAATTAACGCGGACAGTGTCTCTGATAAGGCTGTGCGGACATTTATCAACACCTAGCAAAATCTTGGAGAAAGGAGACCGGAATGAATTATACCGCATATTGCATTTGCTTATTTTATAGCATTCCTCCAAAATTTCGACTGCGTATCTTAACGAGATGATAGGTTAGGAACGCCTTTTGAGTTTTTAAAATTGCTTACGTGACTGTTATATTGTTCGAGCTTAAAGTACGAGGTCTGTAGCTCCACCAATTATTTAATTCTAACCAACAACACACAATTATATAAAGTTATAAATAAACCATATATACGGTTTATCCAATATAAACACATACAATACGTTCGGTCACAAATCTTAAATAAACATGCATGATTATATTGTTGAAACAAAAATCTATGTGTTTTTTTATGGTTAATCTGCCTGTTTTGTGAGCATCAAAATAATATTAGACGACGAATATATTTTCTTAAAGATACTTCTTTCTGTCTTTGATTAACTACACTTTAACGGTAATGAATCATGATAGATCGTTACATTGGATAAACCTGATTCGATCGTAGACATGTCATAGTCACGTGCTGTTTTTGAATTCATTCTATACAAGAGTGGGTGTCGACATGACGGCACGAGGGCCTTTTTAGTCCGAGTGCCAATATGCGGCTTTGGCCGATTATAGACGTCCGGCCAAGCTTTGTCGCGTTTTATCATTATATTACACATTATCCTATTTTGTTCCTTCACTAAAACTTATTACAGAAACAGCTTTCCGTACTTCATTCAATTGAATGCGTAATTTATGACGTATCTAGTGTGACGTATTTTCTGTGACGAACCACACAATTAAATTAAGCTAGACTAGATTTGAAGGAAAACAATTCAGACGTGGTGGTTTATTTAACAAGTAAATATGTTTAAAGCAACACATAGATCAAATTCGTTTTTCTTTTTGTGTGTTTGTCGTGCAAAATTAGCAACTTCGATACGGATGCAAAAGACACTCTGACCAGTCAGTCGATTTCGTAACTAAACTTGTGTTTATGGTCAGACTAGTTAGAATTCGATATTTATAATCTTTTCCTAGACAGTATGATTAACAATAAATTTAGATACAAGGATGGAAGAACAGAAAATGGAAGTGCATATCGTTGTTATTGTATTGTTATAATTGAGATTAGCTTTATGGATAGAATTTCAAACTCCTGTGCCCGATCCGATTCAGTAGAGCTGATACAGAGAATATATGGTTAGAGCCGAGATTGAGAAAGTTTATCTGGTGAGGCCTAGAACAAGAAAATAGGGCAAACTTTATTGCATTCGATGTATCTTGGTTCATTTTAAATTATGTTGTTTTGGCATTTTTCATTTATGAAAGACAACAAATCATTTTACATAAGATCTACAAAATAATTATGCTGTTCGGGCCTCCTACATGTACACAACAATCATGACGATCGAATAACTCCTGATTGTCTCTCGTAAAAAACAGTTTAACATTAAACTGTTCCTTAAATACTTTAAGTTTGAAATTTTGAGAAGACCTTATATACGAATTGATAATGTAATATTGTTATTGTTAGAAATTGGGGAGAAAAAAACAGCAAAACAAAAACTCAATTTTATTTATTAAATATTTAAACTGAGTTTTTTGTTTTGCTGTTAATGACAACTCTAATCAAATGCTTATAACAATAAAGATTCAACGATATGCAATTCCGTTTTATGTTCTATTTATCGAAATGAAATTTTAAACCACATAATTTTTAGAAAGCATGTGTCATGTTTGTATCGAATGCTGGACCTAAACACGATTTACGAAATCGTAATCCTATCAAATATCTGACAAACAAACACTCCTAATTTCCTAAATACCTTTTTGATTTGATTGATGCTTTAAATTATTTATGTACTCACTGTGCCGTAGATCAACTAGTTTACAGTTTATAGGTATGGTTTTGAGCATCTAAGTAAAGATATGGGTATTGAAAAAAAAAAATTGCTTGTATATAAATGCATATAGATTTGAAAGTATCAGTATCAAAATGGGTATGTTCAATGTGTATAAATGGGTATCAATCAGTAGCGAGAAAGATTCAGAAACTTGACTGTTTTTAATTTTATCTGTTGCTTGATCGACCAAGATGATACTGTGACGTCATATATTAATATTCGTCACATATTAAGTGACGAAATCGTTACATAATCCAAAATTGCCGGGAAAAGTGGAGTAACTGCAAATGATTTATGAAAACTGTGTCGGAATTAGACGACTGAGTCTGAAATAATAACCGGCTTTACACTACATGTGTTCACGGAATTATACTCTGCCATTGTCACATCTTGGATAATAATATATTTTTGTTAGAAAATTTTGATTATGTGTGGAATCATGAAATCGTTTTCACAGGCTTTGAAAGTAAATTAAGAAAACATATTTAATTTCCGGTCATACTTAAATAGAGGATTTTATTAAAAGATGAAAACTTATTTACAATGGAGATTTCTATAACGATAGGCGAATTTGAAAGTGACCAATCAGTTTTCGTAGACAGTTTAGATATATCTCTAGCTCAACTAAGGGAAACAATGTGTGAAGATGAACTAATTCTTCCTACACATTTCTGTTTATTTGTCTAAAAAAAGGGAGCAGAAATCACGCAAAAAAAGAAAACAAAGTCAAATTGTCATTTTGGGGGGACAATATAGTACTGAAATGGGTCCAGTTTATCAAAATTCTTGTATTGAAATGGGTCAACTTTCTCAATGGTATCGTATACAAATGGGTTTGCTTTAAAAAAAATCTTGTATCAAAATGGGTCTTCTTTATCAAAGTTCCGGTATTTAAATGGGTCACATTTCGTAAGTCTCAGCGGGACACCTCTACCCTAAAATTTGGGAAGTTACTCCCCGGGTACCGTCACTGCTTTATTATGTAACAGTTTGCTAAAGAAGCAAGATAAACGATTATATCTGGTATGTTCGTACCTTAGGGCGAACAAGAGTTCATTCGTTCGGGACGGTATTGTTTAAATCCTGTTGTCAAAATAAGAAAGTGCGCGTAAATTTTAAACAAGTTATCGTTTTTATATTATGCCGGCCGGGGTTAACGTCAGACATTGACACTCACTTGCCCGGGGGGGGGGGGGGGGGGGGCAAGTTACTTTGAACATCTACTTGCCCTCATTAAAAACTGGTTGCCCTATTTTGAAGTCAATTTTTTATTGTCATTTGATCTTTAAAACATTGATTCACATGCATTATTATGGAACGCCATAGCTGTCTTACGTTGTCACATTTCTTTCTGTCTTCTTAAGAAGGTGTCGTATTATGTCAAACCGTCGTGTTATCTTGTCCAAATGTGGTGTTGACTTATCGAAATACAGTCCTATTATGTCAAACCGTCGTGTGATCTTGTCCAAATGTGGTGTTGACTTGTCAAATTGTCATGCTATCTTGTCCAAATGTGGTGTTGACTTGTCAAAACACAGTCATATTATGTCGAACAGTCGTGCTATCTTGTCAAAATCATGTGCTGACTTGTCAAAATATAGTCCTGTTATGTCGAACCGTCGTATCATGTGCTGACTTGTCAAAATACAGTCATATTATGTCAAACATTCGTGTTATCTTGTCAAAATCATTGCTGACTTGTCAAAACACAGTCCTATTATGTCGAACCGTCGTGCAATCTTGTCTAAATCTGGTGCTGACTTTTCAAAATACAGTCTTATTATGTCAAACAGTCGTGTTTCTTGTCAAAATCATGTGCTGACTTGTCAAAAAACAGTCATATTATTTCGAACAGTCGTGCTATCTTGTCAAAATCATGTGCTGACTTGTCAAAATATAGTCCTTTTATGTCGAACCGTCGTGTTATCTTGTCCAGATGTGATGTTGACATGTCAAAATACAGTCTTATTATGTCAAACATTCGTGTTATCTTGTCAAAATCATGCGCTGACTTGTCAAAATACAGTCCTATATTATGTAGAACAGTCGTGCTATCTTGTCAAAATCATGCGCTGACTTGTCAAAATATAGTCCTATTATGTCGAACCGTCGTGTTATCTTGTCCAGATGTGATGTTGACTTGTCAAAATACAGTCTTATTATGTCGAACCGTCGAGTTATCTTGTCCAGATGTGATGTTGACTTGTCAAAATACAGTCTTATTATGTCAAACAGTCGTGTTATCTTCTGAAAATCATGTGATGACTTGTCAAAATACAGTCCTATTATGTCGAACCGTCGTGTTATCTTGTCCAAATGTGATGTTGACTTGTCAAAATACCGTCTTATTATGTCAAACGGTCGTGTTATCTTGCCAAAATCATGTGCTGACTTGTCAAACCGTCATGTTAACTTGTCCAAATGTGGTGTTGACTTGTCAAAACACAGTCTTATTATGTCAAATAATAGTGTTATCTTGTTAACAGGTGTAATGATTTGTTGAGACACTGTCAGTGATGTCGTTTAAATCGGTGATGTAGTTCACTTTCATGATGTTCGTTTCTGTATTGTTGACCAAAATATAGTTGTTTATAACCACTTCCTGTGACGAAAATGGCGGAAAGCAGCCCAGCCGATATTGAACAGATTTTGTCTCATGCCTGTTGCATGGCTTTGGTGGGAAGATTTGACAGAGAAAGGGTAGACGGGACAGTGATAATTACTATGTCTGACGATGAAATGATTAGATTGGGCGTCACTACCATTGGGGATCGTATAAGGCTCAGGGAAAGTGCAAAGCTATACCAGGTATATTATTCGTACTCAAAATATATCGTACTAATGATTATAAATTATCAATAATATAAATGTTGACACTGTCTGAAACGGGGATTTATCTGTTATTTATTTATTCTTTAATTAATTGCTACCTACGGTAGCATATTTAAATAATATTGAAGTAATTCTGGAGGAGAAAGCATGGGGTACAGTCCAGTGGTTTCCGGACGTCCCCCCCCCCCCCCCAAGATGTTTCCCCCCAAGACGTTTCCTCCCCAGACGATTCCCCCCATTTTAGTTTTTGTGAAGACGTTTCCCTCCAATAAATTTATAATTGTTTGGTTGAATGATAATCTTGATTTATTATTTAAATGATTATTTTGTGTATGAAGTCTTTAATTTACTTTCTCTATGAAGCAGCTTGTTTTGTTTTTTTTTTTTGGTTTTAGAATTCATATTTTTTTATTTAACTGTGTTAGGAATGCATGTAAATTATTAGTAAGTGCATGTTGGTGTACATGTGGAATAAATGGAATATTGTCAAAATCTTACTGAGTATCTTATACATGTTGCTCATTTGGGAGCGCAAATGCAACTAATAATAATGTGTAATCCAGACCTGTTTTGAATACACAATTAACACCTTATATTAGTTTGAGTAAAGGTGGGCAGGGTTGTAGAACTGTAGTTGTTTATTGTTTTTAATCCAATTAAATAGGGTCAATTGGTAAATTAAAAAATGGTAAAATCACATTTATATTAATTTTAAAACTGTTTTCCTTTTAACAGTTAAATATGATAAATAAACTTCATGTATGTAACTGTCAACAATTTTATTTTTGTCATGCATTCATATGTTTATAATCAAATTATTGGATGTCACTGATATTTTAATTTCTACTAATAACTAATTTAGACTAATTACAACAGAATTGCACTTTCTTTTCGCATTATTAATGATATAATTAGCCAATTAAGTCAAAGCTTATTGATATTTTAATAATTTAACTCAATGTTATTTATAATATTAAAAAGCAAAAAAATATAAAAAATAACTTTTATTTTATGAATTTGTGGAATTGAAGGAAAAATTAATAACTTTACGATTTAAAAAAATGTTTTAAAAGGAAAAATATGAAATATATAAGTTTTACAGAACACAATATATATAAACCTAGTCATCATGCACTTTTTAAAAAGATATTTCTTGTTATTTTTATGATCTGATTATTTAAAGCTACAAAACAGATTTTTACGAACTATTTTAATAGAAATTAGCAAACACAAGAGGAAACGTCTTGGGGGGGGGGGGGGAACGTCTGCCACCCCAGTCCAGTTACCATTACCGGATCAGTAGCGTAATAAAGTTATTCTGGTGAAAAGCAATAAATACTTTGAGACTTCTTTAATACCAGTTCGATTAAATATTACCTTTGATTCGTGTTTCAGCGAATAGTCTTATTTTTAAGCGAAGGCAAAATGTATTTGTGATACCTTTTTCCGCCTCAGAGATCATGCATTAACGGATCAGTTTAAGCAATAATGGATCACATGATCTAAACGATTCAGGAGGGCATCTAACAAGCTATTTGAAATGTTGAAACATGAATTGTGTTGTTTACAATGACCAAGAACATTGCCAGTTATGAACTATATTCATCTTTATGCCTCCCTTCGAAGAAGAGGGGGTATATTGCTTTGCTCATGTCGGTCGGTCGGTTTGTCCGTCCGTCCACCAGGTGGTTCTCAGACGATAACTCAAGAACGCTTGGGCCTAGGATCATGAAACTTCATAGGTACATTGATCATTACTTGCAGATGATCCCTATTGATTTTGAGGTCACTAGGTCAAAGGTCAAGGTCACGGTGACCCGAAATAGTAAAATGGTTTCCGGATGATAACTCAAGAACGCATATGCCTAGGATCATGAAACTTAATGGGTAGATTGATTATGACTCGCAGATAACCCCTATTGATTTTGAGGTCACTAGGTCAAAGGTCAAGGTCACGGTGACCCGAAATAGTAAAATGGTTTCCGGATGATAACTCAAGAACGCATACGCCTAGGATCGTGAAACTTTATAGGTAGATTGATCATGACTAGCAGATGACCTCTATTGATTTTCAGGTCACTAGGTCAAAGGTCAAGGTCAATGTGACCCAAAATAGTAAAATGATTTTCGGATGATAACTCAAGAACGCATATGCCTAGGATCATGAAACTTCATAGGTTGATTGATCATGACTTGCAGATGACCCCTATTGATTTTGAGGTCACAAGGTCAAAGGTCAAGGTCACGGTGACCCAAAATAGTAAAATGATTTTCGGATGATAACTCAAGAACGCTTTTGCCTAGGATCATGACACTTCATATGTACATTGATCGTGACTTGCAGATGACCCCTATTGATTTTCAGGTCACTTGGTCAAAGGTCACAGTGACAAAAGTCGTATTCACACAATGGCTGCCAGTACAACGGACAGCCGATATGGGGGGCATGCATGTTTTACAAACAGCCCTTGTTTTCGTTATTAATTATTTGCTATATGTTATCTCGTATCAAGACTTTAAAGGGACCTTTTCACGTTTTGGTAAATTGACAAAATTGAAAAAAATTGTTTCAGATTTGCAAATTTTCGTTTTAGTTATACATGTAATATTTGTGAGGAATCAGTATTACTGAACATTTACCATGGTCTAATATAGCCATTATATGCATCTTTTGACGATTTAAAAACCTAAAAATTATAAAGCGTTGCAACGCGAAACGATTGAATAATTTGGAGAGTTCTGTTGTTATGAATTTTATGAAACTACGAAGGTTGCTTATATAACGTATAAAATACGTCCTCTATGAATTCCTGGCAGAATAGCCGTGAGGGCTAATGCGTTTTTACTCCAGGACTCCAGGGGTCACTGGTTTGATCCCTGGTGTGGGCTACTTTTTTTCCTTTTTTAATTTTATTCTTGATTCTTTACTTGAGCTTTTAAGATCCAATGTTTACATAAAGCATTTAATGGCTAACTTCAAAACATGCCTAAATCTGTGAAAAGGCCTCTTTAAGCATGACGTTCTTGTGTGAATTATCTGTTAAATAATCATATCTAATCATCTTTATTGAACATTGAACATAAATAAAACATTAAGATTGAGATTATTTATTGAAAAAATCAAAATGATTCCCCCTAATTTTTTTTTATTTTTTTTTCTTAAATAGAAAGATGTGTCTCATGATTATTATATCTCAATTCTATTTCAATTTAATCTTTTCAAACATACTAAATTATGAAAAATGCAATGAATATAGTTCAAACATGTACACATGTAAAAATGAGAGAGTAAGTAAAAAAAATCCCCCAAAAAGGGAAACGCCGCAAAAAATCCCCCTACTAAGGGCTGCGGACCCCTTCCCCCAAAGGAGGTAGTGTGAGGGCGCTGTACCCCCCTCTCCCCCCCCCCCCCCTACTCCCCCCCTACCCCCGCAAAAAATTTTTTTTTCCTTTTTTTATTTTTGAAACATCGTCTACAGAGGTTTTTTTGGATGAAATATTCTGCGTTATTCGGCTTCATTCCCCCATCTTTAAAGTACATATTTTTCCCCCAAATATATTCAAAATTCCCCTCTCGGAAGCGTTATTCAATTTTAATCAATACCTCATTTAAATACGTCTTTCGTTACGAATTTACTACAATTTTCCTGAACTGCATCCGCGTGTTTACTTTAGAGCGGATGATATAGCGTATATAGTAAAGAGCAGATAATATAGACAAAGAAGGATTATCGTAAAGAGCGGATGATATGAACAAAGAAGGAAATAGGAGACGATATGGATTGTTATTGAACGATTGTTTTGTAATTGTTCTCGCGTTATGTTTTGGTACTGGAATATTTGAAAGTAAATATTAAGTTATTTAAGTTTAAATATAAAGCACCAAGTATTTTTAGGCTACTAAATATATATGTATTTAGTAAATAATAACTTCGTTAGATATTGACTTAAGTTTAAACAAAAAAAAGAATACTATTCAATTTCTCTCTAAATATACATGAGGTAGTTTGCCAACAGAATGAATATGTTGCCCAGCTCTTGCCACGTGGAGGCCACCTCTTGTAAGAGCCAAATTTTGAAAAAAGTAGGCCGAAATCGTCAATAATATAAACAATAAATTAAATTTTGAAGCAAGTGTAATTAAATATATGGTACATAATATAAATACATACAATAAAAAATGAGTCATACATTGCTATTTATCCCGTATTATGTTTTTATATATTAGAAGTTATTACATGTTGCAAAAATTAGATAATTATAATAGAAAGTAATTACATATTTAATAAAAAAAACAGGACATACACATAAAAATCTGTAAAGAGCGGATAATATAGACAAAGAAGGATTATCGGAAAGAGCGGATGATATGAACAAAGAAGGAAACAGCGGGTGAAATATACAAATAAGGAAACTGCGGACAATATGAATAATTAATAAATCTGCGGATGTTATATACAAAGAAGGGATTTGCGGATAATATTTGCAAAGAACGAAACTGCGGATGATATGTACAAAAAAGGAAACTGCGGATAATATGAATAATTAATAAATCTGCGGATAATATATACAAAGAACGAAACTGCGGATAATATATACAAAGAACGAAACTGCGGATGATATATACAAAGAAGGAAACTGCGGATAATATGAACAATTAATAAATCTGCGGATGATATATACAAAGAACGAAACTGCGGATGATATGTACAAAGTAGGAAACTGCGGATAATATGAATAATTAACAAATCAGCGGATAATATATATAAAGAACGAAACTGCCGATGATATATACAAAGAAGGAAACTGCGGATAATATGAATAATTAATAAATCTGCGGATGATATATACAAAGAACGAAACTGCAGATGAAATATATATTCTGCTAATCTTAGTATAAGTGTACAAAGTATAACGCACCAATGGCGGCCGAGCGCAAAATTTTGCGACCAGCCGCCAAAAAAATCTGTAAAGAGCGGATAATATAGACAAAGAAGGATTATCGGAAAGAGCGGATGATATGAACAAAGAAGGAAGCAGCGGATGAAATATACAAAGAAGGGATTTGCGGATAATATATACAAAGAACGAAACTGCGGATGATATGTACAAAGAAGGTAACTGCGGATAATATGAATAATTAATAAATCTGCGGATGATATATACAAAGAACGAATTGCGGATGATATGTAACAAGAAGGAAACTGCGGATAATATGAATAATTAATAAATCTGTGGATAATATATACACAGAACGAAACTGCGGATGATATGTACAAAGAAGGAAACTGCGGATAATGTGAATAATTAACAAATCTGCGGATGATATATACAAAGAACGAAACTGTGGATGATATATACAAAGAAGGAAACTGCGGATAATGTGAATAATTAATAAATCTGCGGATAATATATACAAAGAACGAAACTGTGGATGATATATACAAAGAAGGAAACTGCGGATAATATGAATAATTAATAAATCTGCGGATGATATATACAAAGAACGAAACTGCGGATGATATGTACAAAGAAGGAAACTGCGGATAATATGAATAATTAATAAATCTGCGGATGATATATACAAAGAACGAAACTGCGGATAATATATATAGTCTGCTAATCTTAGTATAAGTGTACAAAGTATAACGGACCAATGGCGGCCGAGCGCAAAATTATGCGATCAGCCGCCAAAAAAAACTGTAAAGAGCGGATAATATAGACAAAGAAGGATTATCGGAAAGAGCGGATGATATGAACAAAGAAGGAAACAGCGGATGAAATATACAAAGAAGGAAACTGCGGACAATATGAATAATTAATAAATCTGCGGATGATATATACAAAGAAGGGATTTTCGGATAATAAATACAAAGAACGAAACGGCGGATGATATGTACAAAGAAGGAAACTGCGAATAATATGAATAATTAATAAATCTGCTTGTAAAATTCCAGGTGACCGCATATGAAATCTTTCACTTTAAATCCAGGGTATGGGAACACTGGGCACAAAGTGCTCGACAGAAGATACTTAGTCTGTGAATGTCCAATTATCATGGCCATTATGACGCTATTTCTGCACATATTCACAAAAACACACGCTTTAATAATAAATATTTATTACGAAAAAACACTGTGTAATGCTCACTATACTATAGATTTGTAAAAAAGCTGGATGAATTTGAAATATATATACGCAGTCGACATTTACTCTATCATTACAGCTGGTAAAAGGTGTGGCATGTGGCTTTGATCATATACTTGTTAATGTAAATTAAAGGTACAACTGACTGACGATCATTACAGTTTGATAAAGGTGTGACCTGTGGCTTTTATCATATACTTGTTAGTGGAACTTAAACGGTACAACTTACTGACAATCATTACTGTTTGTTAAAGGTGTGATATGCGGCTTTAATGATATATTTGATATAGGGTAATAGTAAAGAGCGGATAATATAGACAAAGACGGATTATCGGAAAGAGCGGATGATATGAACAAAGAAGGAAACTGCGGATGATATATACAAAGAAGGAATCTGCGGATATATATTTGATAGAGGGTATATATTAAAGAGCGGATAATATAGACAAAGAAGGAGTATCGGAAAGAGCGGATGATATGAACAAAGAAAAAAACAGCGGATGATATATACAAAGAAGGGATTTGCGGATATATGAATAATTTTTAAATTTGCGGACATTATGAATCTGCGGATGAAATGAACAAATAAGGAAACTGTGGACATGATAAACAAAGACGGCAATATACCATAGTACACTGAATGGTGTGACTGGCTAACAAGAATTAGTATTTAAAATATATTTGGCTATGATTCAATGAAAAAGGATGATAAGATTATTAATTTTTTGTAAAACCAAGTTTTATTGCACATCCAATTTAAAAAGAAGACATTACTTTATTGATAATAAACACATCAGTAATGATAGATTTATAAAATGAATTACATTTTTATCCACAAGAGCATCATAATATATATGGGTTAATTTTATGTTTTTTTGGTATAGATGAAAACATTGTGTAAAAAGGGTCATTTTTGAAGGAAAAATAAAATAAAAATAATAATATAATATGTGCACCGTTATTGTCTTTTTTCTGGAAAAAGTAAACAACAACTGTTAAGACTCCCTATTGTTATCATTAATACGCACCCTTAGTGTCCTTACTGAAGCTATTTAGCGCATTATCGATTATCGATTGCTCCTAGTACACAAGAAATTGGCATGTTATTTTAAACTAATTGTTGATAAGCTGATAATAATCTTGAGAACAAGTCACCCAGGTCATTAAAGCGTAGAATAACGGTTTTTACCAATATATGAATGAGATAACGTAAATATTAAACTTAACAAATTTCAAAGGAAATATTTTCTAATGACATCTTCACTAATTGCACATGCAAGTAAAAGTACATAAACGCTGTATGTATTATGTGCAGCAAATATGAATATGTAAACTTCATAAAATAAAAAAAAAGTATAATATATTTTTCGTTGTTTTAATTTTTGTTTGTTTCCGTTCTAATTAAGTAAAAAAAAAAACGACATTCACAATATGTCGATGCAATCGCAATTCATATGTTCACTTATAAATGCAATAATTAATTCGATGTTTTTCTCACATTTCCACCAAAATGCATGGCTTATTGACACTTTTGTTTGATCATCCAAGTCTTACAACTAACCAGTTAATAAGTAAGGAACAATTGACCAGTCGCCGAATTATCGATCGCTCCGCCCACATAGTCACGTGGTCTAGTCATTAGAAACTCCGACAAGCAGATCGCAATTATAACGGATTACGCGAGGGAAATTCTATATTTGTAATGATGTATTATGCTCTTTTCTATATAATAAATTATTAAAGCCGCACACTAACCTAAACTGCTTTGTAAAACGTTAATACAATCATAAAAACTTTAGAGAGAAATGGCGTAATCAAAATAAATGAGTTAACGGCAGACTGACTATCATAAACGTTTCTTATAAATATTATATAGGGAGGTGATGAAAAATCCGTTGTAAAAATGAGCATTGATTTCATATTGATTTTGAACTTGTATTCAACCGTCTGACAGTGAACCCGGTGGCTATTCATATATAATTATGAAAATATTTTTATTAAATGCAAATGAAATATCCATATCATGATGGGTTTTTTGTTTATTAAAAATGTTTAGATCTTTGTTTTATTGTGTTATTTTTAAAAAGACACCGATTTTTTTTATTTGGATATAAATTAAATTTTGATTGTAACCATAATTTAATACAGGCCTAATTTCGTGGTTTCATTAACAGATAGTCTAATATGTATTTTATTTCATTTATGTTTAATGCGAACCTGTTACATTTCACTATCAAAAAATGAAATGTTGGTATTACGGTGCTGTTCACGAACATTCGAATTGAATACATTTAGCATATTATGCATTTGCTTATTCATAACAAGATGGCCCTTATATGTTAATTGCAATTTTCACATTTCTCCCCGTATCAAAATATGTTGTATTAGAAATGTTGTTGTTGTATTATAAGCCGTACATTTTACACTTGAAGTCGCTTTAAGCTGGCTAAGCCGCGTTGAAATCACTTTTGTGTTGTTTTTACTTTAGTTAAAACAATATTTAAGTTAACAATTTATAATGATTTCCCTTGTTTATGATCCACAGAAAATAAATATATAATTGGAAATCATTTAAGTAATTAAATAGTTTTCTTTTCTTGTGTACAGTACCTAACAATGCCTTAATGTTCCTTCATTCTGAGATCCACGCAACATACTGTTATTTATTAATCATCGACAATTACGCTGAGATTAATAAGCACGTGTGGCAATTATTATGTTGCCCAAACTGCTTAATAATATTGTGCATCAAACGGTATAACACGTTTTATAGAACACACACCTGGTGTGGTTAAACTATTTATAGTGTTTGTTTTCTCATTACTCGTTCATATGTTCAAGAAATAAAGATAAAATAATAACCTTTTATAAAGTATTATAGCACCTACAATTTTGAATAATAATCGAACAGTAATGATCATGCATTTGATATAAAATCTGTGTAAACTCTTAAAAATTACGTCCATTCCATATGTACAACACGCTTTGTTTGTCGGACAAAATGGCGGCCAGACAAGCGTTGCTGAGGGGTGTGTGAAAAATCGATATCTGATTGGCTGATCGACAAAATGTGGGCGGAGTTGGCGACTGGTCAATTAATTTGTTTAGAAGCAACTGTTGACAAACACTCAACAAATCAACTTTTATTATGTTATTAAGGTACCATGTCTGTTAAACGTTTGCAATTATTCACAGATTGATACTTGGATTTGTTGTGATCTGCTATAATGATTGACAGTTTAACCTTTAATTTTCATTAACAATTTTATGATTAAAGCCGCATATCACACCTAACAGTAATGATTGTCAGTAAGTTGTACCGTTTACGTTCCATTAAAGGGATCTTTTCACGCTTTGGTAAATTGACAAAATTGAAAAAAGTTGTTTCAGATCCGCAAATTTTCGTTTTAGTTTTGATATTTGTGAGGAAACAGTAATACTGAACATTTACCATGCTCTAATATAGCCATTATATGCATCTTT
The DNA here is from genome assembly GCF_020536995.1 of Dreissena polymorpha. Classification (NCBI taxonomy): domain Eukaryota; kingdom Metazoa; phylum Mollusca; class Bivalvia; order Myida; family Dreissenidae; genus Dreissena; species Dreissena polymorpha. Next base: position 17,260,161 of record NC_068360.1, read on the forward strand.
TGACGATTTTAAAACCTAAAAATTATAAAGCGTTGCAACGCGAAACAATTGAATAATTTGGAGAGTTCTGTTTTTGTCGTTAAATTTTGTGAAACTACGAAGATTGCTTATATAAGGTATAAAATACGTCTAGAATGTGTACTCGGCGGAATAGCTCAGTAGGCTAAAGCGTTTTTACTTCTGGACTCTGGCAGTACTCCAGGGGTCACTGGTTCGAAACCTGCTCCGGGCAATGTTCTTTTCCTTTTTTTATTTTTATTCTTGATTTTTTTACTGGTGCTTTTACGATCCAATGTTTACATTTATCAATATAAAGCATTTAATGAATAAGTTAAAAAATGCCAAAATCTGTGAAAAGGCCCCTTTAACAAGTATACGATCAAAGCCACAGGTCACACCTTTAACAAACTGTAATGATCGTCAGTCAGTTGTACCTTTAATTTACATTAACAAGTATATGATCAAAGCCATATGTCACACCTTTTGTATGACTCATTTTTTTATTATATGTATTTATATTATGTACCATATATTTAATTACACTTTCCGGCAAAAATACCGGTGTATGTCCTGTTTTTTTAAATATATAATTACTTTCTATTATAATTATCTAATTTTTGCAACATGAAATAACTTCTATTATATAAAAACATAATACGGGATAAAAAGCAATGTATGACTCATTTTTTTTATATGTATTTATATTATGTACCATATATTTAATTACACTTGCTTTAAAATTTAATTTAGTGTTTATATAAGTGACGATTTCGGCCTATTTTTTCAAAATTTTGCTCTTACATGAGGTGGCCTCCACGTGGCAAGAGCTGGGCAACATATTCATTTTGTTGGCAAACTACCTCATGTATATTTAGAGAGAAATTGAATAGTATTCAGCTTTTTGTTAAAACTTAAGTCAATATCTAACGAAGTTATTATTGACTAAATACATATATATTCAGTAGCCTAAAAATACTATTGTGCTTTATATTTAAACTTAAATAACTTAATATTTACTTTCAAATATTCCAGTTCAAAAACATAACGCGAAAACAATTACAAAACAATTGTTCAATAACAATCCATATCGTCTCCTATTACCTTCTTTGTTCATATCATCCGCTCTTTCCGATAATCCTTCTTTGTCTATATTATCCGCTCTTTACTATATACGATTCATCATCATTATTTTTTATCGAGTGCACCGGGATTGTCTCCCATATGGCCATCGCCCCCAGAAAGACGTGTTACGGGGGATAGTGCAAGATACGGGAGACACCCCGTTCCAGAGGTGACCCTGGGTCTTTTAGTGCCCGGTGTATAGCACCTAGTACACTGCACCTCGGTTTAACGTCTCATGCGAAAGACGAGTTATTAGTGCAGCGGGGGATCGAACCAGCGATCTCTGGATTGTGAAGCCAGTGTGTTACCACTAGACCACGGATCCGCTACACTATATACGATATATCATCCGCTCTTTTATCCGCCTTTTAGCACGACCCCATATTTTACACAATTTGAAAGAATAGTCTATTTTGACGTCGTAATATATTGCACTATGCATATCATCGATACAATCTATTATTGAATAATATAAAACATGTTTTCATTTAAGATTTATACTTTGTTAATAATAAACCGGACAAAACGGACATGTCACGACTTCAGTTACGATATTTACCGACATTATCCGATGTCATCCGATCTTACAAAAAAACGCGGACAATGATTACAGTTGTACTACATTAACTCATTTAAAAAAAAGCCATCCGAAACTTATCGAAAATCGATGTCTGAATCGAAGTGTTTAAATTTAAATTATGTGTATCGAAGAACGCGGAATATCCGGAGAACAATCTGACTTTGTCAATACGATTTGGGTGAACAAAGGCTAAAAGTATATTCTTATACCTGTGCACCGCACATTCGTGTTCGACTCTGAATCACTCCCAGCCATGAGTTGGTTATCGTCGTGTGTGTTGCGAGTGTGTGCTTTATTTGATCTTAAATACAACAATAACAATCTTATTATAATAACAAAAATAATAAAAATTATAATAATTATAATAATTTAAGTAATACTTATTATCATCATGATCTCCATCATCTTCACCACCAATATCCTCCTCGTCATTAGTATCACCGTTATCATTATCATCATCCTCTTAGTTGCCGCCGTCATAATTAATAGCATCATAAATATAAACATCATCATTTATATCATCACATTTAATATCATCATCTTCATCATTTACCTCAACCTCCTCCTCATCATCATCATTATCATCATCATCATCATCATCATCATCATCATCATCATCATCATCATCATCATCATCATCATCATCATCATAATTATCATCATCATCATCGTCATCATCAGGAGCAGCAGCATCATTATCATCATCATTATCGTCATCATCATCATCATTATCGTCATCATCATCATCACCATCATCATCATCATCACCATCATCATCTCCGTCGTCGTACTCATGAACATCATCCCCATAAACATCAATCAAATTATCATCATCATCGTCATCATCATTATCACCACCGACCACCACCACTATCATCATCATCATCAGCAGCAGCATCAGCGCCACCGCCACCAGCATCATTATCATCATCATCATCATTTCATCATCATCATCGTCAACGACATTAACATCATCATAATCAACACCAACATCAACAACCTCATCAACAACAATAACTACTACTACTACTACTACTACTACTACTACTACTACTACTACTACTACTGCTACTACTACTACTACTACTACTACTACTACTACTTCTACTACTACTACTACTACTACTACTACTACTACCAACACTACCACTAATACTGCTAATACTACTATTGTCGACAAACAACACTTTCCGAAAATACTTACCTTAATTTTAAAAGTATTCAATGCGTCTGTAGATATAATTACTGGTGTCTTAATAGTCCAGATTAATTCACGAACATTTCTATGCGCCGATGTCAAATTTTACACAACAAAACTCCAGAAACTCAATTTTACTAAAAAATCAATTATTCATTAAAAATCTGTCATTGCAAAACACTAGTATCATACTATATGTGTGTTGAGTGTCGCTTTAATTACATCGATATAACGCCAGTTTACCACTAGGTTGCTTCAGGCAAATTCATACATAAAAAAGTATCCCCGTATAGGTGAATTCGGTTGCTGTAAAACAATAAATAAAAATACAGTGTGTTCAACGATCTACTGAATCTAGATTAAAAAGTATCAGTAATACAATAGACAAGGTTTCCTCAAAACTAAATGCGGTTAGATCACGATTTGCCTATTATATAGACGTTTACTTTTTATCAAATCCGTGAAATGGGATAGGTGAAATGATGATTTTAATACAACGTATTGCCAGGATGTTTTATTTCTAAATTCAAATTTAAAAACCGCAAAATTCCTCGAAACAAGGTGAGTATGTGTTTATGAAGCGGATATCGGTGTTTTTACTTCCTTAATACAACCGTGACGTAGCATGAGATAAACCAAAGTACGCGACAGTGCATGCAATGTATTTTTTGTTCAGCGCATTAAGTTTCCTCACAATAGTTTAAGGTAATTGACGAATTTAAGGTAATTGGCATTTAACTCTTTGTATACCCTCGGATGAAGTCAAAGAATGAATAACTCCTAAAAATATTTATGTGTTCGGTTCTATGATTTATCCGTAAAATGCAGCGAATCATGAGATTTGTAAACTGCGTTAACAAGATGATTTTGAAATAGAGTTCTTTTTATAATAAGATGATTTTTTTGGTTTTATATACCGATATTTGTTGTTTCATTATTATCCATGTTTAAATTGTTAATGTTATTGTTGTTGTTGTTGTTGTTAAAGGAATGTTTATGATTTAGGGCTACCGATGAGTTTTAATATATATTTGTGTTCTACATGTTAAATGTGAATCTTATACGTATTAGTACTTTTATTTCACGATTGTTCAGCACTTTTATTACACTAATAATAATTTGTTTTTAAATTATCTAAGTTGTACAGTTTAGTATATTTCAAATAATTCACGTATAGCCTTAACACATGTTCCAATTTTACTTATCTTGAACAAAGTTGTTAAAATATTAACTAAGTTTTCTTCATTTTTTTCATATCAACTTGTCTTGTATAACGTTTAAATAATTGCACAATGTTTATGGTTTTCATCCTCCAATATTTTTATGAAAGTTGATAACACAATTATTGTTTTTCGTCATCTGTATATGTTAATCTAGCAAAACACGCATACTATATTATTTGTTTTGTTTCTTATTAATATGTGTAAAACAAATCTTTATTGTGTATAACTTGTTAATTAAATTCCTGTATGTATATTATCTTTACGCGATTAGTATGATATTTAAATATTCTTATTTGTACTCACGTTGACATTATGCTTTGCATAACTATTTTGTAAATGACAAAAAACTGTAAAGTTTACGTCAATAAAACATTCTGTCTGTCTGTCTGACTAATATTCAAACGGTCTCCGGAAATAATGATTTTACTAATTATGTACATAAACAAACGATATTAAAATCTTACAAACTTCAATTTGCAAAGTGATCACTAAGAAAATAGAATTTATATAATTCATAAAATGTTTGGTAGCCGATCAAGGCTTAATATATCGTACGACTTCATAATTTATGTATGCCTTACTAATAAAATCGCCATAACTTGTCATTAATTTTGTATAGCTCTGAAAAACCTTAGGTGGGAAATAAAGAGTAGACATTATTCAAAATAACATAAACTTTTTTAAAATTTATCATTTCCATTAAGTTGATAATTAATGCGTTTAATTTAGTCTCGAATGGCACAACTCAAAGTAAAAGAAAAGAATAACCTTGATAACTGGATTTATCTCTACTAAGTTAAATAAAAGCTTTTTGCTGTTTTCGTTTATCATAATTCATTAATTTTAAATTTTTTATAATATCTTACATTCGTTTATGCACCGTAATTCACGATTAAAACACCGATATCAATCTGTAAAGTGTTATTGCTCATTTACATCGGAATTATATTGAATGGCCACATTAAGTTTGTCTGTGTTATCATGAGGTGAACTTGACTAGTGTTTGTATTTTGTGTAAAATAAACAGCCAAAGCAAGTATTATAAAAGCATAATATATAGACTGATCAGTCAAAATCTTAAAGCCCCCCCGTATTTACGCCTGTAAAAATTGCATCTCATTGTTCACAGTTTCAACACTACATGTACGCATCGCTGTCTTATTATAAATATTCCAATTCAATTGTTTTTGGATTCAAGTTTTTTATATTAAACGAAATCATATTATTTTCGATCGTTACTTATGTGCATAGCCAGTTCGAACAGAACAGAACAGAAACTTAATTACGACTTGTACATAGTACATCGTCAGTCAAAACCATGTAATAATAAACATATCAAAGGGTCATGTGAAAGGAAAGAGATTATACAGTTGTAAAAGTTGTACATACTATCAAAATATAATACATGACAGTGATGGGTTAACATAAAACAATGAATACAGGAAACAATAGATTTTTTTCAAAGTGTGTGTGCAACAGAGCGGCAAACAGCTGTTAGCATTTATGGAAAATAAACTCACATCAACAAATGCTATGTGTATAATAACGATTAAATTATAATAGAAAGAAATATCTCACGATCTTTGCATGAAGCAAATGTGGGGCCAAATCTAGCATTCAGACAGTAAATGACAATTGGTAATCTTACATATATTATGCACAAATGTATTAAATAAGTGAGTACATTTGATATGTTACATAACATGACTACAATTACGTAGTTTCGTATCCAGTAGGAATACAAGTAAATGTACACTTCTTGCGTAAATATAATTACACAAACAAATAAAATAAACAATCAAACAAAATCAAACCCGCGGAACATAAAATTCAGCTGGTGGTATTCGTTTTAGGTATATTTATTATATACATACAATTACACAAAACAAATAAACAAGCACATAATCAAAGCCGTGTAACATTACAATCATTTGGACGTATTCGTATTCTGAACAACATTCAATATAGACTTCCTAATTAAAAGAGCTTCTTTCACAAAATGAGCTAAATTAACAACCTCTTCTTTAGAACATGTTTTTATTAGGCTTAGAAATTTATATACTGATGGTCGCTTGAAATAATAAGTTTTTATGTATTTTTGTCTGATATCGTTATAACAAGGGCATATTAACATAAAATGGTATTCGTCTTCAATGTCACGTGAGTTACAGCAAGAATAATATCTACCTTCCCTAGATATGCGATTGTTACTAAACCTACCCGTTTGAATTCTCAATGGAAGACTTGAAATTCTTAATCCACAGAAGTAAAATCTTAGACTTTAGGTAAGACATCTAAATATTTTTCATATTCAAACGATATTTTAAACTCTTTGTACCATGATAAAACTGGACTTTCAAGTGTGCGCAACCAATCTTGTTTAGAACAATCTATGACTCTGCATTTAAATTCACTGAGAAATGTCTTTTTGTTAACAAACTGGTGATTTTTAAACACGTATGCAAATTCATAATTATTAAGGAGATGTTTTACATTGGTACCCAATTTCTCGTTCCACTAATACAGTCTTTAAGAGCTTCATTATAAACAACACTTAATATCATATTATCACTGTCTTTAATTTTAAACTTATACTTAATTATTCTGATGTATCTGTGGGTATAGAGTGGATATCTTCCAAGTTCACCATAAACTGCAGCAGAACACGTATTGCTTCTTACTCTTAATAATCTTTTACAAAATTTAAGATGGATTGTTTCTAGTTCTTTTGATTTCTTATATCCCCAAACTTCACAAGAATAGTTAAGTAATGGTGTTACAAATGCATGTAATAGTTGACACAAAGTTTGGGCGAGAGATCAAAGTCGTTACATTTGCAGAAAAGAACATTTAAAGCTTTTAAGGCCTTTCCATTGACATATTTAATGTTTTTACAAAAGTTCCCTGAGTTATTAAAAACAGTCCCTAGATAGTTAAAATCATCAACAACTTCGATTGGTTTGCTATTATAGGTCCATTTTTTGTTTGCTCATAACGCCCCGCGTTTTCGAAAAAACCATTATTTTAGTTTTTGTGATATTTACAGTTAGAATATAACTAACAATATATAAAAAAAAGATCTAAATGCCTCTGAGTTTCTTCAGGGATTTTACCTGTAATAGCCATATCATCGGCGAAAAACAACAAAATCACAATAATATCATCAATACTTAAGCCTTCGCTGATGTCATACTGCAAATAAAGCTCTAAATCTTCAACAAATTATGAAAACAAAAGGGGTGACATCACCTCCCCTTGCCGTAAACCAACAGCGTAGTTGAAATATTCAGAATAAGAAGAACAAACCTTCACACAAGATTTTACTTTTTGATACATGTCTTTAACAATTCTAAGTACTTTACCATCAATACCTGTTTTATACATTTTTAGCCAAAGTGCATTTCTATAAATAGAATCAAAACATTTCATCATGTCAACGTAAATAACATAGAGCCTCGTATTTTCATTAAGATATTTTTTAACAAGATAATGTAAAAATTGGGTCTACTGTTGAACGCCCTTTGCGAAATCTGAATTCAGCGTCCGAAACACTGTTATTGTCCGTACAACATTTTTCAATTCGTTTATTTAGTACAGTAGTGAATAGCTTGGACAAACAACTCACAAGCGTAATACCACGATAATATTTACCTCGGTTTTATCACCTTTTTAATGTAGTGGTATTATCAAACCTTCCATAAGGTCATTTAAGGTCACTTATTGTGTGTGTGAATGTCAGAGTTTATTTACAGGTCTCGCTGCGTCTTCGCGACAGCCTTATGTGCGGACCTGAAGGTCACTTATATTATTAAAAATTACAATGTGATAAACGAGACACTATTTTTTCACATATGAGCGGACAATATGAAATGTAAAAATATAATCTTTCTAAACCTTACTCGGGGAGCGACCAAATAAGCAAAATTCACTCAAAAATGCCAAGATCAGGTTCTACTCAGAAAACGGACTCGTAATGGAAACGTATTTTCTCAATATGTATGATCCGACTTTTGCTTATTCGAGCTTAAATACAGATTTTAAAACAAAACACAGAAAACTGTATTATATGTATTTTTATATTTTTGTATTGCCAGTACATGTGTATACAGTTCTTACATCAATATATAATAATACACTTTCGTTCTAAGTAAGAATTACGTATTTCGCATTATTTGTCCGCGTTCAGGTCCCTGGACACGATTCTTTCAATGAGACTCCGCCAGTTCGGATTTCCACTCTCTCTGGTTTCACAACGGGAGTTCCCGCCGTTCAGGAAACTCATCACGTGTCCGGCCTCAGTCCGTGCCACCGCACCGCTTGAACTCAGCTCGCGGTTTAAATTACACGATGACGTTGCTGCAAAAATACACAATATGACGCTATGTGTTAATTGAAATAAAAGCTGTAAAAATGAAATAGAAGTGCAATATTTCTGCGTAGTCTCACTACATTTTGCTTAGCGTATCGACCATGTAAGACATTGCTCGTCGAATTAAATATCGTAAATGTGCAGTGTTTGAAGAAGAATAGGTGCCTAACCTACACGTCTGTCATATTTAAGTTAATATAATAAATTATAAACAAGAAAGTTGTGTAGGCGATTTCCATGCAGACATTTGACTCGCTGACACCCTCAATTATCCGAATCAACTAATGTAATAACTTGCCGTCGACTTCCACGCGAATGCATTCAAATCACATGACGTACACGACTCGAATCCCATACCTAAAACTAACTGATCTTGATATTGATATTGATCCGCATGCCAGTTCTCAGAGAACCAGAAGTTGCCCATCAGGAGATAGTAATTTCCGGTCTATAAGAGGACTCCGCACAGGTTTTCTTCGTCTCTCGCCTGGATGACTTGACGTGCTGAGTCGAACTTGGGACTCGACCGAGAAGTATACGAGAGATGATTCATACATAGTAATGGGATTTTATCGCGTCCGTGTTTTGTCGCGGCGATTCATGTTTGTCATCGGCCAAACATAGCTGCTGCCTCCTTAATGCGATTTGAAGAAATGATGAGGACAAAACAACAGAATACTAAGCCGGATCGGTCGGGGCCCGGAATAAGATAGGTGCCAAGTTTGCAGCCCTGAACATCGATACATAAGTATGATTAACAACATCAATGTAGTCTTGATGTCATAAGTCATAGTAGTGTTGGGAGAGAGATAAGGATGAACAAGACATTGATTACGACCGATATTATGGACGTCTGTGACAAATGAAAAGAGCTGTGGCATGAGAAGTGCATAATCCTGTACTCGAGGACAGAATACCAGAAAGCAAACAGTGAGATGAGAAAGAATATAAAAAGCGAAGGAGTGGATTAGGGAGAAATGAATGAATATTGACAAAGAGATGATCCCAGACAGAAGTAAGAAGGTCAAGAGCCCTCAAGACCCTCAGAGAGACCAGTCAGCACAAGGCCAGTTATGATGCAGACACTGAATACGGCAGCGCAATCTAGTACTACCCGATTAAACAAGACCCCCGTCTCCTTCAGAACGAACCTAAACCAGAAGCGAACGACGAAAGTTCGTCCATACTCAAGGCAGAAGTGAAGGAGGCAGTGTACGGTCTGATGGAAGGGAACGGAGGAGAAGGAACGACTGCAGCAATGACAGCAATATGCAAGAAGATCTAATTAAATTTTAGAATCACATAAGTTTTACTATTTGATTTTTTTTCGATGAACTATGCTTAAAGTCTCGTTGACAGCAACGCATGAATAGATCAGCTATAAGCGATGCAATGATATTGCACAAATGCACAGCAACAATTTGTTTAAATATTTTGCTTAGTATCAGGTTCGTTTAATATATATGACGCAGTGTGCACAGTTATTTTATTGTTTTGGTATCTTCAGTTCAATCTCCACGATCTAGGTACGGAAGTCTTCATGTAATGAACCTCGGGCGCAAAAAGCCTTATAACCTTGAAACAATAGCCTCGTGAAAAGTGTGAAGATGCTTACTGCTAGTATTTTAAATGCGTTTTCTGCTAGGTCGATTATTTAACTGATCGTCATTTATGAAAGAAAGTTCAATTTCCTTGCAACATTGATCGACTTTATATACTGATTATACGTGGTGTTGAAGATATTTTGCAAACTATTTTCAACCGTATTACTTTTTTATAAACTGTGAAGTTGAAAAATAATATGCCAAGGTACCCCGTTAAATCAGATTGCAGACCACTTTTGTTTCTAAAGCCGATATTCGTTGAAAGAAAACAAATATGTTTATCTCTAAGATATGCAAATCTAGTCATTCATCACGCCGGGCGTCCAGATATCTGTTTCTTCGCTATAAGTGTTCTAATATTGTCCTAAGCGTTTTCACCGTGATCTCTCTGCGTTCATGAATCGACCGTCGGGGATGTGGCAGCGTCCACAACACCTTCTTGGCGTATCTTATACGACTTTACTACGACCGTTAAGTTTGCACGTCGACAGCACTCAGAACACGCAGCCTCATCGTTGAGTGCTAAAAATTATATTAATGTCTACGATTTGACGTGTGAAGACGTCATTTTGTTATATATGATTCACTACCTCAGCGGTATGCACAAGTCTACGGTTCGAGGTGTGGGCAGTTACCGACATCATCTTCTGATGGAGGCTCATGGTTGTACTCGCAGTCTTCTAGCAGTAACAGACGTTAATTAAGCCCAACCAAAAAATAAAAACTTATCAAGAGCGCCCTGAACTAATTGGACGAAGAAACTATTGGGGTATGACAACGAAAATCCACAACTATCTATTACACTTTCCTCGACCACGGATAAGAGAGTCCCTTTGTGCTGAGTAAGCCTAAGTTTTAACAATTGCGTCGCAAACTACCGGTTTGGTATCGATCAATATACAAAAATATAAATGGTCGGCCGAATCGATCAACGGTGTTCAAGCTGCGTTATTGGCTTCTCCTCAACGACACCACTGCGTCCTTTACGTTTGCATTGCGTTGTTCATATATTTTGCTGCATCCTCTTGGTGATCCTACGTCGTTTTTAATCATTGCGCTTAAGAAAGTAGAGCCTTTTCGTTGACTTTAAACATGCACAAAGTAGTCCTCGTAGGGTCGATAACTTAAGCATCCTTGGTGTTTTAACGCCGTCTTCATGATTTCTCGAGGTTAGCACAGCGTACCTTGGCGATCCTACCGCGGTCTAGGTCGCCGTCATAACGCATTTGAAACACCAGTCCGGTTTGAGGGGCGGGGTGCATGACCTTAATTGCCATTTTAATGCTTAAAATGCTTACGTTTCTACGTCACACATTATCTTTAAGGCGAGTGGTTGCGAAGATCCCTATTATAAAAAGGGTATGTGTAATTAAATTAACATCTTAAATAGCCGATCTTGTTTATTGATTACCTTGAATTTTAAATAAGGAAACAAAATATATTGATAACCATATCTATTTTGACTAAATAGTACTTGTTATTATTTAAAAAATTTAAGAATGTTAACAAAAGTACTTGACCAAGGAATTCGTTTCTTAGTTTGTCATAATTTGACATGATTTAAAAATAATTTAAAATAATAAAGACATCAGGTTACCCCAACCGGATTCGAACCTGTGTCTTTTGAAGTAAAAAGCTATCTGACGGTTCTTTTGCATCATGTATTTTAAACTTTTCAAAGCAACCAACGTGATGTAACAAATTTTAACGAAACAACAGAAACACTGCAAATGGTTCAATCGTGTTCTGTGTGTTACGCTTTCTAACTTCCGCAATCTCAGTAATGATTGAATATAAATGAACACGAGTTTTCAGTATTATTTCCGTTATTGGAGTTTTTTCTCTTTGGTGTTTAGCATTATTTTAAAGTTTGAATCTATTACAACAAGTGATAGTGCGTAGTATGTAGTTCATGTGAGTATAGGAAGCATACAAAAACTAAACAATTGGCTAAGTACAAACTATTTTCAGTCAGAATTAGATACAATTAGCATGACATATTCAACAAGAGTCAAACTACCAAGGTAAACAAGATTATTTAATAACTATGCCTATTAATGACATATTTGATATATCCTATTTCATATTGTTGCAGTTGTGTAGGAACTATGATCTCGGTTGGGATAAGGCGATTTTAGTATCCTTATTTGCTAAATACGACTATGATGCTACTGCTGCTTATTATTATCTTATTATGATGAAGATTACGATAATGAAGAAAATGATGACAAAGACAATCATGATGATGATGATTACTATGATTGACGATGATAATGATGACGAAGATCATGCTGCTGATGATGATGATGATGGTGATGATGACGACGATGCCGCCGCCAACGCCGCCGACGCTGATGATGTTGATGGTTATGGTGATGATGATGATGATGATAGACTTGTTGTGTATATGCTTTTCATAAATTGATTATATTCGCGTTACAATAGGAATGAGTAATATCGGACGAACTTTTTTCATTATAACTAACTGACATGCCAGGCAGAAATAATAAACGTATGTTACGGCTTCGATGAGGAACTGAATAAACTAGTTACTTAATACTTGATGTTTAAGTGCTAGGATTTTCTATATTTGTTGTGTTCTGAGACTTTTGGTACTCATTCGGCAAGCGTCACAATGAGAAAACTCATTCGAAATGACGTCGCTAAACTAACGCTGAATTTTGTATAAATTTGGAAAGGTTTTCTGTGATTTTACCATTTATCTTATTTAAGTAATATAAATATCGTCATAAATTAGTACTTGAAGGAATTTTTATAGCAAACAGATAGTTGATTTTGACCTTTTAATGTCAATCAGCTGAGTTATTACTTCCCTTTTACAAAAGTAGGCCACCGAATATTTTTTAGCCACACACACTTTTTCAACACGTGTTGATACCGATTTCAGCTCGATGCTAATAATAATGTTTGGATTTAACTCGTCTTTGAAAAGGTAAGTGTTATTCTTTTTATCAAATTTACTTGTTCTGGTTAAATGTCCAAAATATTTGCAAAAAACAACATATTTACAACTGAAAACGAAAGTAAAAATGGCGACCATGACATTTTCCAGTTCGTTATATTTGGTTTACATTATGTTAATAAATGAACTTCTTATTTGTTGTATTTTATCCCACTTTTACAGCGAATTCGGTTGATTAAAGCCCCGTTGATTAAATATCATCTATAATCAACGACAGGAAATGACGTCAATATTTCGACGAAATGACGTCATAAATCCAGCGACATTATCCAGTCAAACTAATTTTGTTTAAACAAAAAGATTTACAAAATAAAAAGTGGGATAAATAGAATAATAGATTAGTGTTGATTATAGATCAGGTTTATCATGCTCGACACGAAAAAGCTCGCCAAGGCTCGTGCTTTTTGTTTTCTAAGCCTCGCATGATAAACCTGATCTATAACCAACACTAACCTATTATTCTCTATATAATTGATTGTGAAATTCCATCACTCAAGTGTTCATATGTCCCACCTAAATTTGTTTTAAAATATCCCAGTTTTGTTTTGGAGAAATTCCTATCAGAAAATTCCCCTATACTCTTTGTCTGTCACTTAATAAAAGTGCAAGTGCAATTTAAATTTTAGGTTTCAATGGAGCAGCATAATGACCTCAATTGCTTAATTTCATGAAAACTGATTAAATATCATTTTTGTTTTACACAGAATAACATCAGATAAGCCAGCTGGAAGATAAAAGCCAGACATGGTCACAGTGCAAAAGATGTCAATGAATACTTGACCTTCTTGGGGAGAAGTTTCATAACCTATTGTATACCAATCCAACAGGAAACGCTAAGCCTCTCTGCTCAATTCATGTGCTATAAGAGGAAGTGTTATGTATAATGAGCACGTCAGTCATGATAAACTCTGCCGACATTGAAAGTCTGATCAAACGTTTTAATGGTTGCGCAATGCTACAAAAGTTACCAGCGCATGTCCAATTACATCCGTGGGAATGGCAAAACTCTAGCTGGGAGCGGATACACGTAGATTTCGCGGGCCCGTTTCTAGACCGAATGTTCTTAGTCATGGTTGATGCTCACTCTAAGTGGCCTGAGGTAATTGAAATGAATACAACGAACACAGAAAGAACAATTCAAGTCATGCGAACCGTATTTGCAAGATATGGGTTACCGAAACAAATTGTTTCTGACAATGGAAGTACGTTTACATCTGAAAGCTTCCAACTGTTCATGAAAAGAAACGGAATTCTCCATATAAGGACTGCGGTCGCTAAGCCATCCACAAATGGTCTTGTGGAGCGCTTCAATGCTTCTTTCAAATCAAGCATTTGCGCAATGAACAGCGAAACGGATGACCTTAACCAGAAACTGAATTGCTTTTTGCATACATATCGTAACACGCCGCATTCTACAACCGGCGAAACACCAGCAAAATTGTTCTTAGGTCGTGATTTGCGAAGTAGGTTAGATTTGCTTAAACCTGATACTAAGCAGCACGTGAATGACCGACAAATGAAAATGTCAGTTCCGGATAAAAATAAATTTCGCGAACTAGATTTAGGTCAGAGTGTCCTTGCCCGAGATTTTAGGCCTAACTCTAAGGAAAAATGGATAAAGGGCACTATTGTTTCACGCGACGGACCACTTATGTACAAAGTGGACATCGGTAATACAGTGTGGAGAAGGCACATTGATCAGCTTCGCGCTACGGACGTGCAAAACGCTTCAAATGAAAATGACACAATCCCATTATCGTGCGAACCGCTATCTGTTACCGATACTCCGTATCATAGCTATTTAATGTCATACCACCCGGTACTAATTGAGAACAAAGATAAAAATGATAATGATTCTCAAAATGATCCTCTGGTTTCAAATGAACAATTAACTATGCAGCGTCGGTATCCATCGAGAGACAGGCGACAGACAGCCTGAACGACTGTCTTATCAGTAGTAATTTGTAACTAATCAGATTAATTGCTGCAGTACTTTTCCTCGGACATTTGGGTACTTGTGAATGCTAATGAGCTGTGAGGAATTTATATCATTGTGTAGTAACGATATATAATTATGGACAATTAATGCGTAATTTCACAGTAATTAGATAAGAACACTGACTGAGTTGATATTTGAACAAGAAATGTTATGTTTGGAAATGATTATTCATATTATTTTTTAAATGCATTATGAATTGATTTTTATCAATAATTATATGATCAACACATTTAAAAGGGGAGAATTGTTATGTATAATGATCACGTCAGTCATGATAAACCCCGCCTACACTGTTGTATTGCTGCATGCCAGTCGCTGTATCTGTGTAGTATTAAACTAGCCATTAAACAGACGGTGTTCTCGCGTTGTCTTAAACCCACATACACAACAGGAAGAATAAGAATGCTCTGCAAAAGGAACTATTCCTGTCTATTCCACTTGTAGATGTAGCAATGCCAACAATATGTGACTAATAACTCATATGACACCTAGTTGTTGTAACATTTTCAAATCATGAGCAGTCTATCATTATGTGCTGCAACAATTGTAGATTTAAGAGTTAATTGCCTCAAGACCTCACTCATATTTATGGAATATGTTTGAAAGTATAAGACATTTTACCTATACTCATTTTATTATGCAGTTTTTATAATTTTAATTCCATTTTAACATTATATGTTAACTTAAAACAACTGTATGCATTTTTAATTTTTACAATGATAACCATGGTGACCACAAAGTTGTGATCATTGCCATGCAACGAACACCTAAAAATTGTTGATTCCAGAATGTATTGTAGTTTAATAGGTTTTAAGTTGGCCATGTGTAAATTAATTGTACATTTAAATGAACATTGAACACATCTGAGAACATTATGTTTGAATGTGTATGTACTTAATTAAATTGTATCTGTTTTAACTCTTTTATAGATGTATATAATACTTGAATTACAATTAAATCTGAATTGCTAAGAGATTTTAAAATGCAATTTGTAATTACGTTGTATTTTTAAGGTTAAATAAACATTATATTTAATGTTCACGTCTTTTTCAATGCATTATTGTATTTTCACCTCTTTCAAATAAATAATGTTGTGTGTTCTTGGTTCTTGGTTTCCATGGTAACATAATTAAAACATTGAGATTCTTTGTTAACAATCACATATACATTTTGGAAAACGTTAGATTCATATTTTGAAATATAATGGTACAGTTTGTAAGACATACTATGCATTGTCATTTATTTTTTTAACATTTGCTAGTTGTAGGTATTAAATCTTATCCTATCTAAATTTACTGCAAACGAATTTAGCGCAAATAAACACAATATTCTATATCTATTGAGATAGACACAATGACTTTGTATCTGCATTAGGTATGGAATAATGTTTTTTCAATATATCATTTATTAAACAAACAACAGTTAAAAAGTGCATTTCATACAAAAAAAAATCAATAGTTTGAATTATTTAAGGTGTTTCCATGGTAACAAATAGACATTTTATAATGTGTTATAATCTTGAGAAGTGTTAAAAATATCATATTATAAAACCACATGTTACTGATTTGCACTTGTAGACTTATTAAAATGTATTAACATAATTTATTGAAATGAAAATAAATTAAGAAATGTTTATTTTTGTGTTTTAATAGGCATTTTTAAATCAGCCGTTTTAACCTTAAACTGGTAATTTTTGCAAACATCTTAATTTTACCGTGTTCACCATACATGGAGCTTTCTGAAAATGTTAATAAGCCAGTTTTGTCCATGTACCCCGTTTTGACCTAAAATCTCAGAACAGTCCACAATTATCTTTCAATATGTATGTAAAGGTATTGAAACAACTTCATGAAAAATCGTAACAGAGAGATGGTCAAGTTTTATTTTTTTCCATTTATATAATACGGAAATGTGTACTTTAATCATAAACTGCTGTTCATATAGAAAGTTTGCATCAACAAAGTGCTCACTGTTCAATATAAAAGAGAACGTTGCATTTTAAAATGAATTGTATGTTTATGTATAGACAAATCCGACATTATGGAGGATATTGAGAGACCTCAAACTACACTTTAAGTGCGTGCGATTTAATAATAAACAACACTTGCTGGTTACGAGCTTCATTATACCCCCACTAAACGAAGTTTAGGGGGGTATATAGGATCGAGCTTGTCTGTCTGTCGGTCGGTCAGTCGGTCGGTCGGTCGGTCCGTGTCCGCTCTCTAATTCAAGTAGTTTTCATCCGATCTTCACCAAACTTAGTTAGAAGTTGTATCTAGATGATGTCTAGGCCAAGTTAGAACATGGGCCTTGCCGGGTAAAAAACTAGGTCACGGGGTCACGAAGTGCATTTTAAACATTTAGCATGGTGTCCGCTCTCTAATTCAAGTAGTTTTCATCCGATATTCACCAAACTTGGTCAGAAGTAGTATCTAGATGATGTCTAGGTAAAGTTCGAATATGGGTCATGCCGGGTGAAAAAACTAGGTCACTGAGTTACTTAGTACGTTTTACACATTCAGCATGGTGTCTGCTCTCTAATTCAAGTAGTTTTCATCCGATCTTCACCACACTTGGTCAGAAGTTGTATCTAAATGATGTGTAGGTCAAGTGCGAACATGGGCCATACAGGGTCAAAAACCATGTAATGGGGTCACTTAGGGCGTTTTAAACATTCAGCATGGTGTCCACTGTTTTTTGTGAAGACAACATGCAAAACATTCTGTGTCAATGCGGCATGTGGGGGTATTCGTCACGTCTGTGACAAAGCTCTAGTTTTACATGTTGTTGATAAACGCTTAGAAAATCTGTATTGTCATTGATATTTCCAAGACCTCTCAATTTCATCACTTGCAAACGGAAAAGTGTGTACATAAAGCTTGATTTAAAAGTTGTTTAATCGATGGACACAGTTACTACATACTTGAGTATATATACGTGTAATAAACAGTCACATTTTTCATAGAGAGGCTGCATACAATATATTATATAACCAGGAATTATGGCTTTGAACTTTGATCTAATGGTATGGGTTTTGCCAGAAGACTTATTATAATTTAACCGTTGATCAAGTTGATAATTTAGAAACAGATATATTCACATCTTGTGCCTCTGGTGCTGTTGTAATATGCGGTGACCTCAACAGTAGAGTAAGTAACAAAAATGATTTAATTGTATGTGATTCTATTAAAAACACATTTGACGATACTGACTACATTCCAGACAAACCCCGACAACGGGCTTCTGACGACACCTTAAACAATAGTTATGGAACGAAGTTGTTAGATTTATGTACATCTTCGTCTGTGCCTATTGTGAACAGTCGCTTTTCCGATACGGGCAAACGCACTTATATTTCACATAACTGTTGTTCAGTCATAGATTATCTACTTTCGCATGAATGCAACTTTACTCATAATTACGAGTAAATTTATTATTCTCTTTTCTCAAAATACTTTTTAATTCTCATCATCATTATCAATCATATCATCATCATCCTATCAACATCATTATCATACAAATAATAACCCAAAGACAAAATAGGAGTGGGTGTTTGTATTTGACAGGACTTTTGACATATAAATGCAAAAAACAATTCTTCTGACGCCCGTTTGTGTTCCATGTGCATCGGAGATCGACCACAATGGCACCGCTAAGTTGATGAGTCTCGAGACGACTGAAAACGGTTTAACATCGTTGTTCAGATGTATAAATAACTGAAACGGTACTTATTAATTGATGTAGAACATTTCTTTATGTATACTTAACATGCACATGTGTGTTGTGTGAATAGTGCAAATCTATTCATACAAATCAGACGGCAAGTCTAAGCCTAAAATCAAGAGTAAAGGTTTGAATAAACTGATCCCCGCCGATGGCAAAAGCGCAAACAGGACGCCCTCAACGCCCATCAATCACGTTAAGTTGCTTAATATGTATAAATTTACAAATTTGAAACAGCAATTTGTTTAAAGAAGCTGCTATTATTTGCAAGATTCATCCACCACCACCAATCAAGAGAAGTGTACATGACTTCACGTACATCCCATACAATTATCGGTAGTAATGAACGATTCAGGTAAAACCGCGAGCGGGACACGCAACCCTAACTGCTCATTTTACTTTTCTTTCTTATTTCTTTTAATGGCAGGGGGACGTACGAGGACCCATGGCTCAAGACCGGTGTCTAGGTGCCTTCATCACCTCCCGAAACCTCTAATTCTAGAGAAATCTACAAATAAGCAGCTATTATTATATTGTAAAAATTAAGTATTTTTTAGTAAACATGTAAAAAACACACTATCAATCTCATTGCGCAAATTAACATATATAACAAACATCACAAGCATCCCGTACGTACCCCGGTAATCGTAAAAAAATAATACCTTTAAAATTAAACGTTCATTACGTAAGAAATCAAACAACAGCACCGCATAACGGGTGCCACTCTCGGCTGCGGGGGCAGTTTTGAATTAATGAAAGCTTGTCCGATGTTTTATTTTTTTATAGATCACAGTTACCTTGACCTTTGACTTAGTGACCCAAAAATGGGTGTGCCATGTAGAACTCCTCAAGGTGCAGCTACATATTAAGTTTCAAAGTTGTAGGTTGAATCACTTTGATTTTAGAGCCAATGTTCAAAACCTTGACAAAATGTCAATACCTCTATGCTATGACAATACCTCGGATTTTCTCCGAAAACAGCCGAGCTAAAAATGATAACGCTGACATTTAAACATACTAAGATTTCAATAAATATTCAGGAGGTAATATCTCCAGGAAGTGAAAGTCTCAAATATGATACACATAACATAAAATTCACATTAAAAACACAATTTGAAGTAAAAGATGAAACAAAATACTCAAGAAAACTTAGCTGCTTCAGACTTAGTAATAGTCCCTTTCGATAACATGATTTCTCTCCTTTGAAAAGTATACACAACAGTTGTCGTTACTTTTTCGTCTACTTCTGGTGAGCAACATTATCAAAGATGGCGTCTAAATGAAAGCGAGCGACAACACGGTTAAGGATTTCGACGTAAACAAAGCTAATTGTGCTGAGTTACGACAATATTTTCGTCAGCACGGGTTGCTTGTATCTGGCTCGAAGAAAGAAGTGATAGAAAGGGCAAATGGCAGCGTTGAAATCGGGAAGCAACCGTTGAAAGTTCTGCGTTTGCAGGATGAAAACTTCGCAACAGAACGAGCGAGAAACAGATTATTGACCCCTTTGGGTTATAAGTTACCAGAAGTGAAATCGATTGCAAGCGGATGGAGCAGTGATGTGAATCTCATTCCCTATTTCTCAGACATTGATTTATACAATTACCTGGTGCTTAATAATCAGAGGACTTTTGACGACAAGCCTATTGGTGCCAAACGACAGTTGAAGGCAAAAGTGTTTTTTTCCGATGGACATGTGCATTCTGTTATTTTCCACGAAATAAACATTGCTATGTCAAAGCATGTGTTATACCTTCCATTCCCACACAGAAGGAGAACAAAATAGACTGCTGTGCTTGGGCTTGTTTGTCTAAAGTTACTGGAAATGTTCATGCTGCTGGATGTGATTGTGAAGCTGGGTATGTATTGCTTTTTCTTATGTTTTTGCATTTGTTTAAATAGCAAGCACCTATGATTTTGGACTTGTAGAAATTCTTCAACACTTAAAGTAAATGTGTATACATTTTGTAAATAAATTAATATGTAACCATCCAAAAAAATAGAGCTAAAATCTTTTGCAGTTGTTCTTAAGACTTGATAGTTATTATCTTAAGATGAGTTACTTTGAAATGCTCTGATATTTACTACATGTATTTTACTACGAACATTGAGATATGAAGGCCTTATAAAATAGCTGTTGTATATTACACTCTAACATCCCTATCAATATACAATAGAACAACGCATTATACATCACTGTCTTTTCAGGCATTAGGTAGAATACATATAACAAAGTGCCAATAAAAATATGTCTGGTTGAGGAAACATTGCCTAATTAGTTAGGCGGTTAGGGATTTCAATATTTTCTGAGATCCGCTTTTCTGTAAGCTGCTTATCCGTTTAAGTGAAACGTACAGAGTTTTGACAGTTACCCTAATAGTTTATGGGATTTTTTTGAATTTATGTTTTTAACTTTTATTGACTTGCATTGTGTAACCAAGCTATTGGCATAGAAAATAGATAAATATAATATGAATTATATAAATTGCATGCACTATTCAACTCTTAACCAGTGTTGCTGGGCATAATTTGATTCAAAATACATTATGTTTCATACCAAAAATAAGTTGTACCTTAAAATGAAATAAAATAGTTAGGTTTGGCCAAATAAAGAATAGGGTAGGTAGCCTGAACCAGACGTATTTTTTTTTGTTTGGCCTCAAATAAAATAAAATAAGATCACTTTAATTTGTTTACAGTTTGTTTTTGCAGTCGATTGATTTAGCATGAAATAAGAAAGCGATATCTTCCATTATATATAACAGTCACTAATATAACATATTTGTCTAATAATAATAGAAACATTTTTGTAAATAATTATAATATGACACAATAATCAAATGTTAACATGTTATTGATGTTGTTTGTAAGTATTTTCCTATGAAAAGTATGGAACGCCAAAGTTGCAAAAGATTGTCTATATTGTTTTAACATACATAAGGTAATTATAATAATGGCTATTGAAAATGCGTTTGCCTTATGTCTTTTCAGTGATCAATAACAATTTAATTGTTTTGTTTAATTAAAAATTATTGATTTTGTATTTATAGTGAAGGAGAGGCATGCAATCATATTGTAGCTCTCATGTATAGTCTCATCGACATTACAGAGAAAAAGAAAAAAGGGACTAATGCTTCAACATCAAAACAATGTGTATGAAATCAACCAAGGTCGAGGAAATTGAGTCCAAAAAACGCAAATGAACTTGTAATCAAGAAAAAGAAATTCAATGACATGAATAAAAACGCAAAAGTTTCAAATGTAAGGGCTTCCTCATGTGCTGATTCGCCATCCATAAGTGTTGAACCAGTTGACACATTAAGGTTAAACGTAAACAGTGTAATCCTCATGCTGGATGTTTACTCACACATTAATATATCATTGGGAAAATTCAAACAACCATCCAACACGGCTAAGAAAAACCTCGGATTACCAGAACCTCCTTTAATGTTTAGAGATTGTGTAGAGATATCCAGTGAAAATTGTCAAAAAGTGTTTGATGATTATTTTGAAAAATTAAGTGTGACATCTGAGGAGGCTGAAAACATTCAAATGAAAACACAAAAACAGTCAAAAAGTTTAAATTGGTTTGAAGCAAGGAAAGACAGAATAACATCTTCTAATTTTGGACAATTGTGTCTAGAAAAGGACTACACGCGTCAAAATCTTTAATGAAATCTGTGTTGGAATACACTTCCTTCACGTGTGAAAATGTTCGGTGGGGAATGTCACATGAACCAGCTGCACGAAGATGTAATTAAAAAGACTTAAGGGAATGTCATCCTGGACTTACTGTCAGTGAATGTGGTTTAGTAGTTTCAACTAAATATCCGCACCTTTGCGCAAGTCCTGATGGTCTGGTGTCTTGCTCACATTGTGAAGAAAAAAATGGACTTCTTAAAAAAATGTCCATATAAATACAGAAAAGTAACTCCTGAAATGGCTGAAAAGAACAAAGACTTTTTGTTATCTTGAAAATGGTGTGATTAAAGTAAAAAAAATCATATTTATTATTTCCAAGTGCAAGGACAACTGGTACTCTGTAATAGAAAGTGGTGTGATTTTTATAGTTTGACTCTGGTGGAAGGGCCGGTGGAAAGAATTGAATTTGACAAAGAAACATGGGAAACAAGGGAGAAAAAATTGACTTCGTTTAAGGTTAATATCATCCCAGAGATATTAAGCAGAAGAATTCAACGTGGGGTTCAAACTGATGAATTAATGCTTGGTTAAGCTACAATGAAGTGTGTGATTAAGTTTGATCATGAACGCCCCTGTTTTACAATAACAAATACAGAACTTAAAATGCAATAATGAAATACTCATCCAATGTTAAATTGACATGAAATGTTTACAAATATGCATTAAACCAGATTATTGATTCATTTTTTACTACCAGAAATGCCAGAATGGTGAAGTTTTGAGAAATGTATTTAACCATTTTCATACCTGTCACACTAATTTTATTTTATTGTGTTTTGTAAATATTAATCTATACAAAATAATTGCAACATAATATTTATAATCACTTTATGCCACAGGTGCTTGTTGAGTGGAATCCCATGACATTTATAAACCGGGAAACCAGCTTATTCGATGCAAAACAACTGGCATATTGATTTCATTATTTTAGATCAAAATAATGGTTTTAAGCTCGAATTCCCATTCAGTTTGCAAAATGACATAAATGCGCCTCAATCTTTCAGGATTGAACCTGATACTGCAGAGCTACAGTATCCACTGATCTGCGGGGGAACAATACATTATGACTGTAAACATCTTAATATCTTTTTTTGGCTGGAAACTTTGTTTCTATACTGTAGGAGTATGATGTAAATATTCCATAGCTATTAACTGAAGAAGTGCTGTTAATATGTTATAACTATGTACCGGAAAAAAACTTAGTGCACGATTACTGTTTATCTTATTGTAGCAAAATAGTGTAATTTATTTTAGAGACATAATGGTGCTTTATAGCGATGCATTTTCTTCCAAAGACCACCATATAATAAAGCACATTTTTCTTTATTTCAATGCTTGAAAATAATGATCTCTCTTAGTCGAATGAGTACAATTTAATATCTTTCGTTGTTATTTTTATTAATATGGTAAACATTTTTGTTTACTTAATGCAAATAAGGTCTTTTATTCAAATGTGAAAATAAAGATGGATTTACTTCTTTTGCAATAAACTGGTGAAAGATTTAGGATAATAGTATTGAAAATTGTAAGTTCTAAAAAGATCATTTTTCTATTTAACAAAAACAAAAACAAACAAACAAACAAACATTTCCAAAATTAATATATTTTATCTTTAATAATATCTTACTGATCTGGATATATCTACATGTATTTAATTAAGAAATAAGCTTTTAGCAATCATAGTTTTGTTGTACATTTCATATATCTTGTTGCTATTCACTGTTTTTGTTCATTAAAAAAATGACCAATGTGACTTGCTTTATTGTTTAATTTTCTTACTTTATTACTTATTGAGTTTCACAGACCACCAATTAGGAAAGATGATCCCGGGTTACAAGGCTATTTACGCAATTCGTTGACTTACGCACATATTTTAAATTCAGTATAGTTCCTTCAAATTCTTGCTATATTAAAATTTGGTATGTTTGAAATGGAATTCACAATAAAATGTAAAAATTATTTTGCCTCAATCTGATATAAATGAAATTCAATTTATCTTAAAATATGTGCGTAAGTCTAAGACTTGCGTAAGTTGCTTAGTAAAACGACACCCGAGTGTTTAAAAGTTATTCAAAAAGAAATGCACCAAAAAATATGGATGTAACTTAGATTGTTAGTCAACTATACATTTGATCATTATAGCCAACATCTTCTCAAAAGAACTCATATGGTGTATCAGACAATCATTCAAATACAATATTGTGATTGGGTATGAAACATCTTCACAGTTTTCCAACATTCCTTACAGGTTATATGATTATGATTAATAAGTATGTTTTATTTAGTATGCCCCCCTTCGAAGAAGAGGGTGTATATTGTTTTGCACATGTAGGTCGGTCGGTCGGTCCGTCCACCAAATGGTTTCCGGATAATAACTCAAGAACGCTTAGGACTAGGATCATGAAACTTCATAGGTTCATTGATCATGACTGGCAGATGACCTCTATTGATTTTCAGGTCTCTAGGTCAAGGTCACAAGTGACCTGAAGCAGTAAAATGGTTTCTAACGTATTCACGCAATAGCTGCCAATACAACGGACAGCCCATTTGGGGGCATGCGTGTTTTACAAACAGCCCTTGATTGCTAACGTTTGAGACACAAATTAAACATACCTAGTTTTAATGTGTTATTCAGAAAGTTTTCATGTGTTGTGTAACTCCAAACATATTTTTTCAATTTCGGCCTAGGGTAATGATACTTGCAAAGTTCTAAAAGTTAAATTGATAGCAGTATTACAGTACATATTTTTTGGTATGGGATTGAGCACAAACTAGTGAAATTCAGTTCAACAAATTTATTTTAACATATATGTATGTATTATGAAACAGAATTTTGGCAGAAATATGGAATATAAATAAATACCTGCTTGTGCACTTTAATTCTATTCAATTATATACACTACATTATAAGGAAAGCATTCAATCACTAGTAATGGTATAAATTATAGAATACATTGATGATTAAAATTTATAAAATATATGGAAATTATTTGACATTTTGATAATTTATGTAAACAATGGTATAATTTCCATTCAAAATAATCAAAAAACAAGTAACAATCAACTATTTAGGCAAGGCTGGCAAGCTTGTTCAACAATTTAAAGCTGCACAATACTAGTGTAAATTGTATCTTGTGTGATATTCCAGCCATCACGTCTTCATCGAGAATAAAAGGTGGCTGTAAGTTTAAAAGTCCTCCACAAAGTTTTAATATCTTGCCAAGTCGTTTAGATAAAGTTATCGGAATTACTCCTTGCAAAATCCTAAAACTCTTTATGCGTGTCATAGCCATTTCAACATATATTCGCAGATTTGCCATTCTTCGTGTTTCCTCTACTTGTCTTCTTGTAAATCGCATCAATTTAAGTGGCCGGATAATTAAATGCAAACCTCTCTTGGTGTCACACAAATCACGGATCTACGTCTTGATAAACTTATCGTAAATGGAAACAGCTATGTGTACGACGAAAATAAAAAGCGTCCAGTTCCATCATTTAAATAGGTTGCCGGCCAACGCTCCTGTGATAACATCAGTGTTAACAATGACTTATATTTAAATGAAAATAACACTGACTTAACTGTGAACTATTTTGACTCTCAGCGTAATACACTAACGAGTTTGAATGACAACATGATAATAATTAATGATAACAATAATGATTCAACAAATTGTCTTCATAACATTTCTTCTGTGAAATCTTATCTTAATATTTGTACGTGGAACATTGGAGGTCTTTTAAAATACGAAGATGATAAAGATTTTCATAATTATATCTCAACATTTGATATTGTTGGATTAAACGAAACGTGGTCTGTCAAAGATAATATGTTTGATATTTATGGTTATACCCATTTCTGTTATTCTCGACCGAAAAGACAGTCCGCTTACAGAGGTTCCGGAGGCGTGTCAGTTTATATAAAAGATAATCTAATTAATGATGGGCTTATTGAACGTATTTGTCATGATGTTACTGAATGTGTTGTCTTATTATTTAAAGGCTCATTGTTTAAAAATTTAGATGACATTATTTTTGTTTTTGCCTATGTTTCACCTGAATACTCAACTTTTTATGATGGAAACGATAACAATGGTATTGCTAATCTATGTACCAAAATAAATAATATTATTGCTGATTTTCCAAATACCGAATTATTTTTGGCAGGCGATCTAAATTCTAGGATCAAAGACTTCAAAGATTTCATTCCAGAAGATGATCTGTCGTTTATTTTTGGGAATGATAATGATTACCCATCTGATAATTTTGCAATTCGAAGAAATTCTAAAGATAAACATTATAATAATTTTGGTTTATCACTTATAGAATTATGTTGTACATTTGATATCCATATTTTAAATGGTCGTCTTTTTGGTGATAAAGATGGTAATTTTACATGTTTTGCTAATAATGGTGCAAGTGTAGTAGATTATATGACTGCTTCATCAAGTTTATTTAGATATATTTCTGACTTTAAAATCAGTGATAAAGATAATTCTGATCACTTTCCACTTATTTGTCAATTATGTTTTGAATCAACACAAACAAATTATTCAACAAGCAATATTTATGATTCAAATGTGCGTTTATGGCAGAAGTTTATTTGGAAAGATGAATTGAAAGACGATTTTTATAATAAATTTTGCATAAATTTCCGATGTTTTAAAGAAAATCTAAGAAATCGTAATGATCGTTCTTTTAGTTCGTATATCTCTGATTTTATTCATGTATTTCAAACTGCTGGGGAAAATATGAAGTCTAATTCTAAATATTTTACTTCTTCACAGCCTGAATGGTGGGATCATGAATGTAATATTGCTAAAATTGAAAAGTCGCGAGCTTTACGATATTTTAGAATTACAAATGATAGACACGATCTTATGACATATAAGGCTAAAAAAAGTATTTTCAAATCTATATGTTCAAACAAAAAAGTCATATTAGCTGGGAAAAAGCGTAATGATCTAGTTAGTTCCCGGAAAAATTCTAAAATGTTTTGGAAAACTCAATGGCAAGATTATTTTAAAAATTTATTCATAAATAAAGAAAACAATTCTCAAGAGCAAGATGACATCAGTCTTAAAAATATCCAATACGATTGTAGTAGTTTTAACGCACCCATTTGTAATCAAGAAATCATTGATAGTATACATCAATTGAAATCAAATCGTTCAGGGGGCCCTGACAGAATTTGTGTTGAAATGTATACATTTACTATTAATGATATATTGCCCTTTTTAAGTCCACTTTTTAATGTAATTTTTGATTCTGGTATTTTTCCTGAAAAGTGGAGCGAGAGCATAATTACTCCACTACACAAAAAGGATCTATTAACGATCCTAATAATTACCGTGGTATCTTACTTATAGATTCTATAAGTAAAATCTTTTGTCATATGTTAAGTTATAGATTGACCATATGGTGTGATACTTTTGGTGTTATAGATGAGTCACAAGCAGGGTTTAGAAAACAATATACAACATCAGATAACATTTTAACATTAATGGCGCTCTGTCAAAAATATTTATCTAAGAAAAAAGGTCGTTTTTATTGTATTTTTGTAGATTTTGCAAAAGCATTCGACAGCATACAACATCAAAAACTGTGGAATGCTTTTGCAAGAAAAAATGTTAATGGTAAAATGTTGGTTATTATTCAATCGATGTATAGCAAGTTAAAATCATGTGTTAAGGTTAATAACAGATTGACGGAATTTTTCCCATGTAATATTGGAACCAGGCAGGGCTGTGTGGCCAGTCCCATAGTTTTGGTTGAAAATCACCCGTATGGAAAATCATAGATACCCGAACCAGTGTTATAAAATGTTAAAAGATTTAGATGATGCAGGTAGAAGGACATGGGCTAGTCATATCAGAGAATTACTATTTAGTTATGGATTTGGTTATGTTTGGTTAGCTCAAGGTGTTGGGCATGAAGAAAATTTTATACATCTGTTCAAAACACGATTACAAGATTGTTATCTTCAAGTATGGAAATCAAAAATTGACAATTCTCCTAAAGCATTGCATTATAGATTTTTTTTAACTGATTTGTACTGTGAACCATATCTGAATATAAATATGTCGTTTGTTTTAAGGAAAACTTTGTCAAGTTTTCGTTGCTCAACGCATGATCTCATGATTGAGAAAGGTCGACATTTATCAATAGATAGACATTTAAGATTTTGTCCATTATGTGTAAAAAATAATATAAGCGTAGTTGAAGATGAATCTCATTTCTTTTTTGAATGTAATGAATACGAAACATTAAGGCAAACATTCTTCAAACCTGACTGGTTAAGAAACCGATCTCATCAAATGTTTTATGCTATCTTATGCTTAAACGATGAACATAATATAATAAGGATTGCTAAGTTTTTGCATAAGTCGCTTATGAGAAGAAAAGAAATTTTAAACATACATACTTGAATATATTTTTGTAATGCTCTATCTAACATTTTAATCATGTGTATCATTTCAGAAACATTTTTCTTTTTTGCTTAAATGTTCTAAAATGTATGATTATATGATTATGTATCACTCTGCCTGATATATTTTGTAAATGCTGTATTTTGGGCCGGTGGCCTATATTACTTAATAAACATTTCTATGTCTATGATTCCAAAGGACCTTATAATTTGTTTATCACTAATATTACCTGCCCACGAATCTGACACAAATGTAATAACACCAGATGGGCTTTTACCAACTAATGTTTTATATGTCATGCGTGATTTGTAATGAGAGTACATTACTGGATTTTCAGTAAAGATCTCAGTAAAATCGATTATTACAAGTGTATATGGATAAACAGTACGAAACTTTTCAGGCATTGTCATGTCTATGTCAGCAAAAATTCTAATTTAATACTTAGGTAATCTATCCATTAATTGATAATGACAGAGCAGATTCATGTTGACACTTTAAATCTGAAAGCTAAGTCTTCAACAAAAAAGTCGCAAGCGCATGAGAACAAGGAAAAATTCATCAATCAATCGAAGTTGCCGAGATCTTCCTTTTTTATTTCCTGTTGATTGTCTTTGTGTAGCTCGTTTGGCATCTCCCATTTCATCAAATAAAGTATGGGAAGTTCCACCATTGGGTAAGCCAGTATAAAACATAACTTTTTTGTCATTTTGCACACATCTTAAATTGTAATATCGGGTAGCTTGCACTGAATCCCTATGGATTCTAAAGACTTTTGTAAACACACATCAGACGGCTCTGTCTGAATTAGTTGTGACAAACAGGTTGTTGCACATGTCTGAGTACTTATTTCTGAAATAGGTCTAGCATAAAATATTTCTGACTCATCATAAGACATGTAAGGGATCACATTATTTGTCTTTTCACATTTATTTACATTCCGAACTGTTGACTTGACAGGTCAACAATAATCATGCAATTGAATAGATCCTTCTAGATAGTTGCCAGAAAATAAATACGGTGTGTTTTACCCTTGCTCTTCGTCATGCAGATCATACATATCCGTGACTTGTGAGTGATCTTGTGCCACAGTGAATTGATCACACCCACTTTCATCAAAAAAAGATTCCAACACCTGAAAATAGACTATGTGAAATGGTAATTAATTTCCTTGAATTTGATTCAATATACATTGTGTTTCGTAATGAACGACTCGCCGCTTTAATGACTCGCCCCTTGTTTTATAACGATTCGCCCCACATATATAACGACTCGCCCTATCAAAAGAAAATGTTTTTTTATATATGGTAATATAATTCCAATAAATTCAAAATATGAATTGATGGTTCGGTATAGTTTGATAACCATCAGGATTCGGGTTAACACCATTATCAGCCCTATATTTTACTAAAATACATATTCATTATTGAAATTCTAGACACAATGGTAAGATGTCTGTATTAATTGTAAAGATAAAACATATGTGGATGATGCATAAACAAATGGTTTTGTGAGTAGCTTTATATTCATTGTACTTCTTTCATTTATTCAATATCACTGGTTCAAGATATCATGTTTATATTAATTTCAACAACAAAACTGGAAAGGCCAGTACTTGAATTCAAGGTCTTCAAAACACAGAGCTAGATGCATTTATCTTTTGTACTTTGAGTTTAATTTTTGTAGGTTAACCACGCTCGGCTAATCGCCACTTTAGTGAATCGCTACTGTATTACTCGTTAACGATTATTTACATAATTTATCACAAACCTTTGTTGTTTTGAAACGTTTTTCTCGGTCTTGAATCGTGAATACACTAGGCACAGGGTTGTTTTTGTTTTAAAGGCCAGCAACAAAGTGTGCCGAACAAAGACGATCATTCATCTCGTTCAATGAAAAATGTGGGCTGATATTTTTTAAACGTTTATCCAAAACCATTTCAATTTCTCATCCGATGAAAATCTAAGAAGAGTAATTATGTCCATTCACTATTTTTCTTGGTAATTGCTGCATATACAACAGTAATGTCTCTTTTTTCCCGTTGACTTAGGAAATCGTGTCGTTTTATCGTTGCCCGCCATATTTAATTTGCTCTCCAGTCACAGTCGCGCGTTATCTCTTCGTTAGAGAGTATTCAAGGGCGATAACTTTTACCGATAAATTAAAGCCTTTCCGAAAAAGACTATTGGCGACCGGAGCGTTAAAACAAAATGGCTTCTGAACGGGTTTTGGAATCGCTTTTTTCTCAAACCGGCTTTCCGTACTTTAACTTTTCATGCAACTGATAGCGCAATTTATGACGTTTGTTGTTTGACGTTATTTCTCTGACAAAACAAACTAGTTTGAGTTAAACTATCTGGATTTTAAGGACATGATGGACGTGTTGTTTTGAACAGTAAAATATTTGTTTAAAGCATCGAACAAATGAAAAACGTATTTCGCATTGCGTGTTTATCGTGCATAATTGTTTAAAATAAGTTTCGAAAAAGTGATGGAATAATAAAAAATGTAAGAGCATCCGTTTCAATTTAATTGTTATAAATATTGATTTAAAGTTGACATTGAGGTAAGCGTATCGTTTATATTAAATTGTGTTTTTATTACGATATTAATTATTGATTTCTATATACACGATATTTATTATTAATTTCGATATACAAGACATATGTATACACATGATGAACATATGCAATTAACAGGCCATTATATGGAGCAAATGTGCCTTTAGTGGTTATTAACACACTTGGTGTTTATTTGCACTCGGGCTAAAGCCCTCGTGCAAATAACTCACCAAGTGTGCAAATAACCGCTAAAGGCACACTTTCTCCATATAACCTATACATATTTGTTCTCGTTAACAGTTGGAATACTGAGCTGGTATTTTCGCTGTGTACTGGTCAAAATATATCGCCATATTTTCCAACACTTTGTTAAAAACCGTAAAGTTATATAGTGCTTTAAAAACATATTATATACTCTCACTACACATTGTAATTTTTTTAAACATATTATTTAATATTGTTTGATAGTGAACCGCTATTTGCATCGAAACAAACACGCATGGTTGAAATATGATAGCGAATGAATGAAACATTACATGCATACATTTTTAACATAAAATGGTTGTCATGTGTTTACTTTGTAAATGTTTACGATATAACGTTAGTCGTTTCATTTTTACATAAATCGTTATCGTCGTTTTAGGGAATGTCGGAAAACTGAAGTCAATGTGCAACGTTCATTTCATTGTAAGCAAAGAAATAATGCAATAATTCATACC
Organism: Dreissena polymorpha; assembly: GCF_020536995.1. Classification (NCBI taxonomy): domain Eukaryota; kingdom Metazoa; phylum Mollusca; class Bivalvia; order Myida; family Dreissenidae; genus Dreissena; species Dreissena polymorpha. Next base: position 17,292,366 of record NC_068360.1, read on the forward strand.
CAAAATGAAATATAAAACGAAAGAAAAATACATTTGCAAAACAACAGTTTCAATTTCGGCAATTAATTTTACAGTCAACACAATCGAAACCATGAAAACAAAGTGTTAAAGAAAATTAAATTTAGTGTAACAAACAAACGATCAACAAAACTATTAATCGACTTTTTTTAATTTCCTGCGAAAAGTGTGATGCTTTAGACTGAAAGTTAATCACAAAATAATTTCTTTCCAATTATATATGGATAATTTACAGCGATTATATATGCACATTTTATGTTAAGATACAATGTTAACTGAATGTACAAAATATATTTTAGATCGCTAATTTTTATTAAATTCTTCACTGTGATAACTCATGTAGACACAGATTTATATTTAATCAAAACAGAATATAAAACTCGTGAAAAAGACGTACAATGCAATTTAATTACAATTATTAAATAAGTATTGATATAAAGAATAACAGTTGAGAAAATTTAAGAATACCATTGTCTTCATAAACATGTGAATATATAGCGTTCTGGTAGAGAAACGCGTCTTTAAACAATACATTTATATCTCCGCTTACTTTTGAATAAGTTTTTTGTGTTTTGTTTTCTAATAACGAACAAAACTTTTTTTTTGACAACACTCATTGATGTGAAAAAAATCAAATTAGAATTGTAAATACTATTTTCATTAAATCAGATCTCGTGTGGATTGCTACCCTGTACTTGAACCGAACGTTATAATAATTTACTATCCGCTAAAGTTACACACGCAAAAAACATCAGGACCTGGTTGTTCTAAATTTGAACGACCAGTTAAGCTAATAGCCTTTAAGTTTTGGATTAAGCAATGTATTCGACTTATCAACCGTTTAATATACCGGTTAATTGCAAGCAAATTGTATGCTTGAATAATTTGCATATTTTTGATAATAAAATTTCTTTAAAAATAATTATATTTCGGTCTGAACTTAACTTGTCGTTAAATTGTTTCAGCAACCGTACCCAGAAACGCAATAATTGAAGATTAAGGAGGACCCATCTCATCATCAATATCTTACCCTTACACCCAAAACCCGTTTCTCGACCGAATAATTGGTTTATATCAATGGGATGCAACCGGGGCCCGTCTTTAATGAAATAATTATTATCATTGTTATGATTATGATGATGATTACGACGATTATGATTATGATGACGATGATGATGATGGTGGTGGTAGTGGTGATGATGATGATGATGATGATGATGATGATGATGATGATGATGATGATGATGATGATGATGGTAATGATGATGATGATGATGATGATGATGATGATGATGATGATGATGATGATGATGATGATGATGATGATGATGATGATGATGATGATGATGATGATGATGATGATGGTGATGATGATAATGATGATGATGATGATGATAATGATGATGATGATAATGAAAATGATGATGATGAGGAGGAGGAGGAGGAGGAGGAGGAGGATGGTGGTTATGATGATGATGATGATGATGATGATGATGATGATGATGATGATGATGATGATGATGATGATGATGATGATGATGATGAATGATGATGGTGAAGATGATGATGATGATGATGATGATGATGATGATGATGATGATGATGATGATGATGATGATGATGATGATGATGATGACGACGACGACGATGATGATGATGATGATGATGATGATGATGATGATGATGATGATGATGATGATGATGATGATGATGATGATGATGATGATGATGATGATGATGATGACGACGATGATGACGATGATGATGATCATGATGATGATCATGATGATGATCATGATGATGATCATGATGATTATGATGATCATGATGATTATGATACTACTACTAATAATAATAATTATTATTATTATTATTATTGAAATGAAAATAATAAGATGACTTGACACTATGCTTCATAAACTGAAAACTGTTGATACTTTATACAACTGTTGTTTCCTTTAACCTCCCGCATTATTTGTTAACGCGAGTAACTTCCATTCTTACTCCAACACGAGTTGTACGGCCACTTACTATCCACGGGATAGGCAAGACATCATAAATAGTCATATGAACGATTCAATTCCTATTCTCACTACACACAAGCACCGTATCACCTGGCCCAAAACAGGTACCACGTGTTTCCGTAATGTTCTTTCCAAAGAATTCACTAGATGGTCACGGTGTCGAACATGTACACTTTGTGAGTGTAAATGTCAATAAGTATCAACGTCTTCTTAGACTGGACGTACGTGGAAAAACTCGAATTAACTTTGGATGTCTTCATATGAAACTCGTGATTAAAGTCTGTCTCTCCACCGTGCAAGGATATCATTCTAATAAAGCGGGGTAAATACCATTTACTCAATACCATGTTAGATGGCTATGCAGCATGCAGATGAGAACTGAGATGATGTTTTGGATGATGTGTTGATCTCCTTTGTAATACAAATGGCATTGTCACAGACATCAGCCAGGCTGTCTTGATATCGTCAGTCAAAGCAAGCTTAACACGTGATATAAACACAGCGCAACCTGGTAACTGCAAAATCGTGTATGGAGTTCTTAGTCTCTGTAGTCGTTCATCGAGTATGACACATTTCTTATTCACGCTATCCATGGCTACCAGTCTCCCGTACGGCGAGAAGTCCAGTCTACTTAGAAGAGGCTCCTTCTTATCATCTCAAGTATTTTTAATGAACGAAACATTCCGATCTTTACATAAAGAAAACATGTGCATAGTTAAGTTCAGGTCTAGAGGGTTTTGCAATTATAGGTTTTCTGTAATTTGTTTTATCCGTCAATATAAAAACATATGCACTGTTCAATACCAAACTTGCAACCGTTATTGTATTTCCTACGACAATAATATTGCCTTTTCCTATTGCGGAATTTTATGTATGCAATAAAGGTGAACTTAGTAACCCATACATTGACCAATTATCAACGCGCTTCAATAGAGAGGATAGAGACGCACCTATGTATGTAACATTTGAACTTGATTATTAGTATATCGTATAATATTTATCTTGAATGTGAATACAAAACAGTTCAAATGCATGTTATGCGAATTCAAATAGTATAACATAAACACTGTATTTCATAGTAAAAACACTCTTTTATTAATATTTCGCCCAAACGGGCTTTATCAAAGTTTACAAACACGAATTCACTACATAGTTATAACTGTTGTATACACCAATAAAGTAAATGTTTTATAACGTCAAATATGACAGGAAATGACGTCATGACGTCGTACTTTACCATGCGATATACAATTGCGCCAAAATACATAATATACATGACATTTCGTTGTATGGTTCTTATACTTTATCAGAAATTCATGCCCATTGTAATTTTCCAAATTGAATTTGATAATAAAAAGTATTACAATAACATCATATTGTTATATCAATAATAATAACTATATTAATGATAACAATAATTACTATAATAATAATATAGATATTTACTGTACCAACCTAAAAATAATATTCACAAACTCAAAATTCCTATTTTGTAGTCAACACTATTACTATAATATCTCAACACTAATTCTTATTGACTATATTTATCAACATTTAAACAAATTGAAATGATTAATAATTAATTATTTATAATAATTTTAATTCCAATCTTTTAAATGAAGTTAAATTCTAATGTATTGTGTTCATACATATGCACACATATATACGCATTCCTTCACACTTGTACATATTCACTCATATACCTGCACATATAATTACAGGTACACAAATAAACACCTACATGTGTACATACATACACATATACATATATATATATACACACCCACACATATACTCATATATACACACATACATATCCACCCTCTCACATACTTACGCTCGCATGCACTATTGTTGGAGAATTATGCATTTTGAAAATAGTTATCGTTACTTAAACTGTCTACACGAATCTCGTATTGGCCTACACTATCGCCTATAATTCTGCCATACTAAATCGGAAGCTGCTTTTGTGTTAAGTCCATTTGGAACTTCTGTCTTTAACAATTGAATCCAGTTAAGTTCTTTTATCTTGCGGTAGTAATCCGAATTGTCTCTAATATTTTGTAAAACACATACTCCCATGTCTTCTACACTATGTTGTCCGGAGTTAAAATGCTCAGCAACAGGTTTGCTTCTGTGGTGCCTTGTATCTGCCTCATGCTCCTTTAATCGTTCTTTTAGTGAGCGTGATGTCTCCCCCACATAAACTATTTTGCCACACTGTATACAGTTTATTCCATAGATGACGTTACATGCTTCACAGGTCTGCCTTTTGCTAATGGTCACTCCACTCACCCCTCCACGGTTGTGCAACCCCCTTGTTAGCATGTCACACACTACACACTTTTTGGTGCATCTTTCTACTGGATTGACCTCCCTTGTCATAGTACGATTGGTTTTTTCATGCACTAATATATCTGCTATGTTCTTGTCTCGTCTGTATGCAACAATAGGCATTTCATTAAAAACTTCCTTCATTCTATTCGACTCGTGCAGTAGAGGTAGGTGCTTTTTCACAATATCGTGTATGCGTGGTAGTTTTTTCGAGTACGTAAGTACAAGTGGAACTCTTTTCATGTTTTTCTTTTTGTCTTCACTTGGTTTCAAAAGAGTATCTCTATCCAGCTTGTCTGCTCGATCAAATTGCCTGTCAATGATCTTTCCGCTATAGCCACGTCTACGAAGATAGTGTTTTAATTTTTTCTTATGGACCTGATAATCTGTATCTTTAGAACAGATTCTTTTCAGTCTAATGGCTTGACTATATGGAATGGCTTCTTTTGTTTTTCTTGGATGGCTTGATTTGTAGTTTAAATACATGTGCTTGTCTGAGGGTTTTGTGTATAAAGATGTTATTACTTTCCTATCTTCTATCTTCACGATAGTATCCAGAAATTCTATTTCTTTCCCACCAACTCTCATTTCTACTTGAATACTTTTATCAATCTGGTTTGCAAACATAAGGAACTCATTAAGTTTTTCCAGTCCATGTGTCCAAAATCCAAATCCATCGTCGATGTATCTTTTGTAAAAGATTGGTATGAACTCATTCTTCATTAGTTCTTCATCCCATTTACGCATATAGGCACATGCAAAATTCCTCCCCAACTTTGAGCCTATGGCAACTCCTTTTCTTTGTTTATACTCAGTTCCATTGAATGTTATAATATTGTTGTCAAGAACGGTGGTTATCATTTCTTCTATTGCTTTTGAAGGGATGGTTTTGTCTGTTCTAGTTTCAAGTGCTTCTCTACATGCCTCTAAGCCTTTTTGTTTAGGAATGGATGGATAAAGTTTGATAACATCAAAGCAGAAAAGCATTGTATTTTCTGGAATTTCATTGGGGATTTCTTGCAGTTTTGTCAGAAAATCTGTTGTATCTTTAATATAACTTGGTGTTGTTTCTACAAACTCATTCAACTCTTTCTCTGCAACTTCTGCCATGTTTTCTGTGGCCGTCCTAATGCCATTCACTATTGTCCGGTATGGATTGTTATTTTTATGGATTTTTGGATTTCCTTTTAACTTTGCTTCTTGGGGGTGTTTTGGTATTAAGTAATCTTTTAGTTCCTGGTCAATAAGGCCGTCTCTATATAATTTATTTGCTACCTTTTTAACCGCCCTGCTTGCTTCATGTTTACACTTTCCGTTGTTTTTTTCATAAGAATCACATTCATTCATTTCCTTCTCCAGATTTTTGATATAGTCCTCGGTATTAACGACCACAACTCCTGATCCTTTGTCTGCGGGTCGAATGATTATACTTGAATCATTCAGCAAGCTTTGTAAGGCCTTTGATTCTTTGTCACTTATATTTGACTGAACTCTGTCTTTAAGTCCATATAGTATCTCTCGTTTTACCGCGTCAATATATGTATCAAGACTTTTTTCTCTCCCAGGTGTTGGTGTAAATCTACTTTTTTTCTTCATCCATGGTTTGATATTATCTTTCTCCTGATCATTTTGTTTATCATGGAAATACTCTTTAAGACGCATGCGTCTTTCCCACTCACAGAGATCGCTTTGCAGTTTTGTGATGTCATATTTGTTAGTTGTAGGTATGAATTTTAAACCTTTTGATAGAATTTCTTTTTCATTAAATGTTAAATCCCTGGAAGATAAGTTTATGATTGTTGAAAACTGATCCTTTGTTACCAAGTCTCTGTCTGTATCTTTGTGTGGATTGTCTTTGTTTATAACCTTCTTTTTGTCCTTAAAACATGCATGTTCCACTTCAGATGGTTTCGGAATTCGTACCATTTCATCATGCGATATTGTTTTGACATGGGGCTTTTCGGGAAGTTGTTCCATATCGAACCAGTCAAACTGAGACGTATCTTCAATTCGGTCATGTGATACTTTTTGTTTACTTTTCACTCTTAATGAATCAAAATGTCCATGTTCCATTTTCAAGAAAAAATATCGCTTTATTTTTGTACTTTTTGTAACCGGTTCGAAATTCAGAATTTGAGTTACACCGTTCGTTACGTTGTAGATCTGTACAACAGCTGAATATACCGTAGCCGCTGCATAAATTTCTGCTTCTGTAGCCCATGAAGACATTCTGCCATCTTTATGACTCTGATTTGTTATATGAATGTTGATGTCCTCATCTATATATACTGAATACAGATTGGTGTTGTTGTGCATATGGTCAACTATCTTATCTCGTATACATGCATGTTTCTCCACAGATCCATAAATGTCTAAAGCAATACATCTGTAAAAACAATTCCCATCTCCTGCTACATTTTTCACAATGAAATCATCTAATGAGTTATTAATGTCTCTGATGTCAAAATTAAGCATACGTGCCTTTTGTAATTTGTTTTGTTTCCGTTCATATAGACTCCTTTGTAAATGATTTGAGTTTTCATTATGAATATCAACATTGTTGCTTTGTAATTCTATTATCTTACTTGTAATAGCCTTTTCAGTAAGGGTAATCAACCGCAATGACGCATCCTTCTTGACTTTGGCACATTTTTCTCGAGTTTCCAGATCCATATCTATTTGTGGTTCCCATTGTAATTTAAATCCATTCGGCACTATTCCTTCCGTGAGGCACTTATTTAAGAAATCCGCATGTGATTTGTAACGAAGCAATTTACTCTGGTGCGATGTTATGTAGTTCTTCATACTCATAAATCTTTTAGGAGTGTAATGTCAATACTCAGTTTTATATCCAGTAGGGATAAAGATATACATATTTCATAGTAAAAACACTCTTTTATTAATATTTCGCCCAAACGGGCTTTATCAAAGTTTACAAACACGAATTCACTACATAGTTATAACTGTTGTATACACCAATAAAGTAAATGTTTTATAACGTCAAATATGACAGGAAATGACGTCATGACGTCGTACTTTACCATGCGATATACAATTGCGCCAAAATACATAATATACATGACATTTCGTTGTATGGTTCTTATACTTTATCAGAAATTCATGCCCATTGTAATTTTCCAAATTGAATTTGATAATAAAAAGTATTACAATAACATCATATTGTTATATCAATAATAATAACTATATTAATGATAACAATAATTACTATAATAATAATATAGATATTTACTGTACCAACCTAAAAATAATATTCACAAACTCAAAATTCCTATTTTGTAGTCAACACTATTACTATAATATCTCAACACTAATTCTTATTGACTATATTTATCAACATTTAAACAAATTGAAATGATTAATAATTAATTATTTATAATAATTTTAATTCCAATCTTTTAAATGAAGTTAAATTCTAATGTATTGTGTTCATACATATGCACACATATATACGCATTCCTTCACACTTGTAAAGACAGAGTTCAGTCAAATATAAGTGACAAAGAATCAAAGGCCTTACAAAGCTTGCTGAATGATTCAAGTATAATCATTCGACCCGCAGACAAAGGATCAGGAGTTGTGGTCGTTAATACCGAGGACTATATCAAAAATCTGGAGAAGGAAATGAATGAATGTGATTCTTATGAAAAAAACAACGGAAAGTGTAAACATGAAGCAAGCAGGGCGGTTAAAAAGGTAGCAAATAAATTATATAGAGACGGCCTTATTGACCAGGAACTAAAAGATTACTTAATACCAAAACACCCCCAAGAAGCAAAGTTAAAAGGAAATCCAAAAATCCATAAAAATAACAATCCATACCGGACAATAGTGAATGGCATTAGGACGGCCACAGAAAACATGGCAGAAGTTGCAGAGAAAGAGTTGAATGAGTTTGTAGAAACAACACCAAGTTATATTAAAGATACAACAGATTTTCTGACAAAACTGCAAGAAATCCCCAATGAAATTCCAGAAAATACAATGCTTTTCTGCTTTGATGTTATCAAACTTTATCCATCCATTCCTAAACAAAAAGGCTTAGAGGCATGTAGAGAAGCACTTGAAACTAGAACAGACAAAACCATCCCTTCAAAAGCAATAGAAGAAATGATAACCACCGTTCTTGACAACAATATTATAACATTCAATGGAACTGAGTATAAACAAAGAAAAGGAGTTGCCATAGGCTCAAAGTTGGGGAGGAATTTTGCATGTGCCTATATGCGTAAATGGGATGAAGAACTAATGAAGAATGTGTTCATACCAATCTTTTACAAAAGATACATCGACGATGGATTTGGATTTTGGACACATGGACTGGAAAAACTTAATGAGTTCCTTATGTTTGCAAACCAGATTGATAAAAGTATTCAAGTAGAAATGAGAGTTGGTGGGAAAGAAATAGAATTTCTGGATACTATCGTGAAGATAGAAGATAGGAAAGTAATAACATCTTTATACACAAAACCCTCAGACAAGCACATGTATTTAAACTACAAATCAAGCCATCCAAGAAAAACAAAAGAAGCCATTCCATATAGTCAAGCCATTAGACTGAAAAGAATCTGTTCTAAAGATACAGATTATCAGGTCCATAAGAAAAAATTAAAACACTATCTTCGTAGACGTGGCTATAGCGGAAAGATCATTGACAGGCAATTTGATCGAGCAGACAAGCTGGATAGAGATACTCTTTTGAAACCAAGTGAAGACAAAAAGAAAAACATGAAAAGAGTTCCACTTGTACTTACGTACTCGAAAAAACTACCACGCATACACGATATTGTGAAAAAGCACCTACCTCTACTGCACGAGTCGAATAGAATGAAGGAAGTTTTTAATGAAATGCCTATTGTTGCATACAGACGAGACAAGAACATAGCAGATATATTAGTGCATGAAAAAACCAATCGTACTATGACAAGGGAGGTCAATCCAGTAGAAAGATGCACCAAAAAGTGTGTAGTGTGTGACATGCTAACAAGGGGGTTGCACAACCGTGGAGGGGTGAGTGGAGTGACCATTAGCAAAAGGCAGACCTGTGAAGCATGTAACGTCATCTATGGAATAAACTGTATACAGTGTGGCAAAATAGTTTATGTGGGGGAGACATCACGCTCACTAAAAGAACGATTAAAGGAGCATGAGGCAGATACAAGGCACCACAGAAGCAAACCTGTTGCTGAGCATTTTAACTCCGGACAACATAGTGTAGAAGACATGGGAGTATGTGTTTTACAAAATATTAGAGACAATTCGGATTACTACCGCAAGATAAAAGAACTTAACTGGATTCAATTGTTAAAGACAGAAGTTCCAAATGGACTTAACACAAAAGCAGCTTCCGATTTAGTATGGCAGAATTATAGGCGATAGTGTAGGCCAATACGAGATTCGTGTAGACAGTTTAAGTAACGATAACTATTTTCAAAATGCATAATTCTCCAACAATAGTGCATGCGAGCGTAAGTATGTGAGAGGGTGGATATGTATGTGTGTATATATGAGTATATGTGTGGGTGTGTATATATATATATGTATATGTGTATGTATGTACACATGTAGGTGTTTATTTGTGTACCTGTAATTATATGTGCAGGTATATGAGTGAATATGTACAAGTGTGAAGGAATGCGTATATATGTGTGCATATGTATGAACACAATACATTAGAATTTAACTTCATTTAAAAGATTGGAATTAAAATTATTATAAATAATTAATTATTAATCATTTCAATTTGTTTAAATGTTGATAAATATAGTCAATAAGAATTAGTGTTGAGATATTATAGTAATAGTGTTGACTACAAAATAGGAATTTTGAGTTTGTGAATATTATTTTTAGGTTGGTATAGTAAATATCTATATTATTATTATAGTAATTATTGTTATCATTAATATAGTTATTATTATTGATATAACAATATGATGTTATTGTAATACTTTTTATTATCAAATTCAATTTGGAAAATTACAATGGGCATGAATTTCTGATAAAGTATAAGAACCATACAACGAAATGTCATGTATATTATGTATTTTGGCGCAATTGTATATCGCATGGTAAAGTACGACGTCATGACGTCATTTCCTGTCATATTTGACGTTATAAAACATTTACTTTATTGGTGTATACAACAGTTATAACTATGTAGTGAATTCGTGTTTGTAAACTTTGATAAAGCCCGTTTGGGCGAAATATTAATAAAAGAGTGTTTTTACTATGAAATATGTATATCTTTATCCCTACTGGATATAAAACTGAGTATAAACACTGTATTTTAATATATTTAACATTACCTGTAGTTTTGATAATGGATTTTTAATAGATAGTATTACTTAAAAATAATAAGTAATAAAACATCCACAATACAGAGACAGTTTTTATAACGATTAAACCTAATAACAACACTACTCAATTTTAGTTAAACGAAAGAGTATTCTGTATTGAATAAAAATCACCACTGCAAAGAACGTTTATTTTTAATATGTGTGTACAAAATGATCGCATTGTCGACATCCTGCTAGTCAACTAACTCATCGCCGTTGATATATTGTACACGTGAAGTTTCTCGGCGCCTTTGATGCTGTTAGACATCGCCAGCCTAGTGCCATCCTTAGACACACATATTGTGTTCGGGCATTCCATATCCACTGGGTATGTACCCAGTATGTCCCCATTTACATTCATGTGCACGATGGAGTTCTTTTTCACACTGCACACCATTACCGTGTCACCAGGCCCTACACAGGCGCCACGAGGTTGCTGTATCATTTTATGAGTGACTGCTCTAGATCTGCCCTCTACGGTGTCGTACAAGTACACTGTGTGAGCGTACTTGTCAGACAGTACTAAAGTGTTCTTCGACTGGACATACGTGCACTTACATTCATCTATTTTAAAAGACTTCTTAGGGAAAACCACGTGATCAAACTCAGACTCCACACCATGCACTGATATTATTCTCGCAGGACAAAGATCATCGTGCGCACTTACGACCATGTGGGATGGTGACATGCAGCATATAGAGTAGAAATTGTATGATGTTTTGATCTTCCTCGTCAGTATGATGGTATTGTCTGTACTCACAGACAGGAGATAAACTACTTTACCTATACCAAACGTTACACACAGTACATCATGAGACACACACACTACGCTAAGTGGGGACCGCTTGAACTTGTACGGTGTTCCAAGTCTCTGTAGTCGCTCATTCAGTATGATACATTGCCAGTTCTTGTTATCAACGGCTACCAGTCTCTTGTCAGGCAGGAAGTCAAGTCCAGTGAGCCAAGGCCCCTTGTCACCATCTCTAGTCTTGTGTAGATCCACGGACACGAGCAGCTTCAGAGTGACTGGCCTTGGTTGGGATGAGGAAATGGAACTGGTTTCCACTGAAATAAGAATACAATAAAAATAATAATAATAATAATAATGATGATGATGATGATGATGATGATGATGATGATGATGATGATGATGATGATGATGTTGATGATGATGATGATGATGATGATGATGATGATGATGATGATGATGATGATGATGATGATGATGATGATGATGTTGATAATAATAATAATAATAATAATAATAATAATGAGTATCATTATAACGACACATTTGTAGAGTTTAAATAATTACAAATTATTTATAAAAAATGAGTACATTAAGGGGAAGATGTTAACATATTTTTTTATTGAATACAGTTACAAATGAAAAGAATATATTTATATGATCTTCATTTATAATAATTTCCAAAATCAAGACCGAGAAAAACGTTTCAAATTCTTTGGTGTACCCATGCGCTTCATAAACATGTTATTTCATTATATAATTAGATGAAACAATACTATTTAAAGGGGCCTTTTCACAGATTTTGGCATGCTTTGAAGTTTGTCATTAAATGCTTCATATTGATAAATGTAAACATTGAATTTAAAAAGCTCCAGTAAAACATCAAGAATAAAATTTAAAAAAAAGGAAAAAAAAGTGGACCGCATCAGGGCTCGAACAGTGACCCCTGGAGTCCTGGAGTAAAAACCAATTAGACCTCTCGGCCATCCTGCCAAGTATGTATGAATGACGTATTTTATACTTTATATATGCAATCTTCGTAGTTTCACAAAATTAAACAACAACAGAACTCTCCAAATTATTCAATCGTTTTGCGTTGCAACGCTTTATAATTTTCAGGTTTTTAAATCGTCAAAAGATGCATATAATGGCTATATTAGACCATGGTAAATGTTCAGTATTACTGTTTCCTCACAAATATCATAACTAAAACGAAAATTTGCGAATCTGAAACAACTTTTTTCAATTTTGTCAATTTACCAAAACGTGAAAAGATCCCTTTAATTCAAGTGTGTCCATGCGCCTGTTTCTGAAAATATTGTGATGTCAAACTATTTATTAATTCAAAACAATGTCGTACTGTTAATGAATTTAGAAGATATCACACTGCTTTGTGAGCATGCGCCTAATACTCAAGAAACTGTTTCAGACATGCATTTCTAACCATGACAACAATGGCAATCTTAAATAGAAAACACTAATGAACCGTGTATGATACGTCTGTGTTCATATGTACTAGTTCAAATATATCACGGTAGTGTACTGAACACGGTTAAATAAGGTAACATTACGAAGTGCATTGAACTATAAATTATATTTTTAACTTTATATTTCACATATTTATTTTTTACAGGCAATAGCTCTCAGAAACAAAACAAACACATTCTGTTTAAAATATGATAACGAAAGAATAAAACATCAATTGTATACCATTTTCACATAAAATGTTTCTCATGTGTTTTTACTCTTTTAAAATTTACGCAATAGTGTTAGACCTTTCTGGTTTTTAGATATGTTTATCTTCGTTTAGGATATGAAGACAATTGCAGCCTCTGTCCAACGTTCATATCATTGTAAGTAACGAAATAATCAAATAATTCATATAAAAGATGCAAAGTAGAGTAGCAAAGAGTTAAACATCCGAAACGCATTTTGTCAATATAATAGTTAAACACAAGACCTCGTTGTAAAAAGAACTCGAGTTTAATACAGAACTTATCCAATGATCATTGCTTAAGATCCATGACCCATCTCCAAGCCGATAGCACTGGTTTATATCAAAGACCCATCTCCCTTCCGTTATCTTTGGTTTAGCTCCATGACCCATTTTTCTACTGATATCAATGATATCACCGGTTAAGATCAAAGACCCATGTTCCTACTGATATAATTGATTTCGATCCAAGACCCGTTTCCCGACTGAAAACACTGATATTATTGGTTTATATCAAATACACATGTAAAAGTGAAGTTTCTTGGTGCTTAGAGTGCATTTGGACAGCGCCAACCTAGTGTCATCCTTAGACACACATATGCTGCACGGTAACACCATATCCACATGGAAAGTAGCAAGTATGTTACCGTCGGCAGGTAGGTGCACGATGGTTTTGTTCTTTCTGCGTACCAGCACCGTGTCATCAGGGCCTACACAGGCACCGCGAGGCTCCTTTACCAACATGTCCTTAACATGGATATATTCAAATTAATGTCGACGAATTATCGATTGAAGGCGTTTGAATGGGATCGCGCAAATTAACAGACTCGACCCTGAGCATCACGTGTATACCTTGTTCCCACAATGGTACGATCAATCACAAATGCCACAAATAATTCACTCGAAGCTTAGAGAAATCCGCCTCTCGCATTCAGCTTTTTTCATGTATGTGATTATTTTGTACTATTTGCTTATTTTCTCTTCAGAAATGTTGAACTGATGATATTCCTCATTCATTAACGCTTTTAAAAATGTATAACCAGATCGATTTTGCTTTATTTACGATATTCCTACAAAATAGCCTCGCGTTGGCGTTACAAAAGGTCATAAACCTGTCAGAGTAATACGATTAAATGAGGGGTCTTTTAATAAAAAATATTTAAGGAGACAATTTATATATTATTATATAAGGCAACACGATATAAACAGCATGCGCCGTAAGATCAGCAGGAGTCGTTAAAAATCAGGAGTCGTGAAAACAGAAGTCCTAAAACCAGCATGCGTCGAGAGTTGAGAAGTTAAAATAACAGGAGTTGTTAAAACCAAAGGGGAAGTTAAAACAGCAGGATTCGTTTAAACAGCAGGAGTCGTAAAACAGCAGGAGTCGTTCAAACAGAAGGAGTCGTACAACCAGCAGGGTTCGTTAAAACAGCAGCATTCGTTAAAACAGAAGGATTAGTTAAAATCACAGGAGTCGTTTAAACATCAAGAGTTTTAAAACCAGCAGGAGTCGTTAAAATAGCAGGAGGCGTTAAAACAGCAGGAGGCTTTACAACAGCAGACGTCGTTAAAACAACAGAGGTCATTAGAACAGAAGGAGTCGTAAAACAGCAGGAGACGTAAAAACAGCAGGAGTCGTTCAAACAGTAGGAGTCGTACAACCAGCAGGGGTCGTTTAAACAGTAGCATTCGTTAAAACAGCAGGAGAACTTAAAATCGCAGGAGTCATTAAAACAGCAGGAGTCTTTAAACCAGCAGGAGTTGTTAAAACAGCAGTAGTCGTTAAAACAGAAAGAGGCGTCAAAACAGCAGGAATCGTTAAAACAGCCGTAGTCGTTAAAACAGCAGGAGGCGTTAAAACAGCAGGATGCGTTAAAACAGCAGGGGAAATTAAAACAGCAAGAAGTGTCAAAACAGCAGGATTCGTTAAAACAGCAGTAGTCGTTAAAACAGAAGAAGGCGTTAAAACAGCAGCAGTAGTTAAAACAGCAGGAGTCGTTCAAACAGTAAGAATCGTACAACCAGCAGGGGTCGTTTAAACAGAAGCATTCGTTAAAACAGCAGGAGAACTTAAAATCGCAGGAGTCATTAAAACAGCAGGAGTCTTTAAACCAGCAGGAGTCGTTAAAACAGCAGTAGTCGTTAAAACAGCAAGAGGCGTCAAAACAGCAGGAATCGTTAAAACAGCAGAAGGCGTTAAAACAGCAGTAGTCGTTTAAACAGCAGGAGGCTTTAAAACAGCAGAAGTCGTTAAAGCAGCAGGAGGCGTTAAAACAGCAAGAGGCGTTAAATCAGCACGAGGCGTTAAACAGCAGGAGTCGTTAAAATAACAGAAGTCATTAGAACAGCATGAGTCGTAAAAACAGCAGGGGTCATGACATAAGCAGGAATCATTAAAACAGCAGAAGTCGTTAAAACAGCATACAACAAAATTACAACTAATTTGAATCATCGCTTTCTAATTTTTTACATCACAAATTCACAAAATCATAAAAACTGTTTCCTCTGATCGAAAATTATTTGGAAATAATTCGAAATCGATTCATACTGAAAACTCGTGACACACTTTGTTTTTCTAAATATTCTAAGAATGTTTTACTGAATGGATTGAGAAGCTCAAATAACAATGATGCAGATCGCAAAGTATGGTATCGCGACGTTTAAAGCGCATTTCAATATGTATGAGCTTGAAATATTACAAAAGAAACCGCGATCAGCTACGAGGCGTTCCTACCGATTCCGTTCAAAAGAAAGACTACACCATAGAGATATGTTTCCATCATAAAAAGTATTACATAGTACATAATTTATAATTAAAGGGCAATAAATACATAAAAAAATATGGACCGACATGACCTGATGATGAGGCGTATGTTTATTTAATAGTAACACTGCATACAAAGTTAAATGATATTAAGATCATGAGTGTCCGAGATCTCGCGCGGAAACGAGAAGAAATATTTTAAAAATTAAAACTAATTACTCGATAAGAAATCATTACTGTATTGATCCGAAAATAGTGCACATGTCCACCGTTTATGGATGCTGCTACCGAGTTTCACATCGAATTCGGATCATTTATGTCTGAGATCTCGAGCGGAAACGAACATTGTTATAGACGGTAAAACGGAGGGACAGAAGGACAGACATAAACGCTGAAAAATAGCAGTGGCGATTCCAGTAAAACCCTATTTACTACGTACCGGGTAAAATTAGATGAAAGTATGAAGGTAATGTATTACTGTTTCATCCCAAATTCCCCATATTCTCGAGATGCCCTTTCCTAATTAAGAAATTGTATCTCGTCATTAGTACTTCCTTAGCAATTGTAATAAATATGTCCTAAATATGCCAACTATGAGATTTATTATATCCTAATTGCTGAGTTACTATTAGTAACGGCTTGATACCCCTTATAAGCACATGGCTTCTCTTGAAGTGTAAAAAAGCGCATCACGAAAAAAAAATCATTACGTACGTGACACAAGAGCGCTCGACTATGCGACAAGACTAGTTCCGTGATGTTTGTAATCGCAATCTGTAGTGACCTGCCAAATCAGCGGTATACCTGTCAAATGTTTACAAGGAAAAAAGCTCTCCAAACTTCTAGAAATCAACACAATGTTTAGAAAATGCTATCAAGATTGGTTTGCAAAATATGGGTAATGTTCACGTGAATTTCTATTTTCAGACATAAAAAAGTGTGCACACTGAACATGTTATTCCCGTAAAACATTCATATCGGAAAACTAACAGTTGAGTTCTTATTCGCTATATTAAAATCATATTGTCATGTTTAAAAAATTATGATAAAAGTAATACGATAAAAAAATGGCCACCGATAATACTTGAAACATATAATACAATATGGGCTTTATAACATAACCTCTTACTTTCGGAAATCTTATAAAAGGACTTAACAAAGAACTGACATTATGTAATTTATATCTAATATGATTTGATGCTATGTAATGAAATGCCACTGATTCGGTACATTTAAATTTTGTAAATAATTAATTCTTATGATGTATTTATCTCAAGTATTCCAATGAGTTTGTGTTTAATGTCAGCTGAGTAGCAAGTACTAGTTATTGTGAGCACACCCTTAATTAGTTTTTTTGTATATAGCTTATGCACTTCTGAAAAATGTTGTAAACATTTGTTTATGTATTGATACTTGGCTGTATACCCTTGTTTTGCGTTTCACATGTTGCACTATTTAATAACTCTCTATGTGTTTTGGTATATCTGTATTTAGGTGGGTGCATACTTGTATTATACATTTCAATATGTAGGTGCTTATTTGTGTTTTTATTTAAGAGAAGTTCTTATTTGTAAAATATATATTTATATTGTAGATTTACACATGTTTATTTAAAAACTATTTAGCTTGGAAACATTTTGTGTTCTTAATGTTTATACCTGGATGCAGTATGCCCGTACGTGGTGAATTAAAAATGTTTGCGTCATATTATTTGCACATTCGCTATTTTTTAAACGATATTTTTTTATTTCGCTCCGTCATTGCGTTCAGTTATTACACTCTTTGTTTCTTATACGTACGTGATAATAATGCAGTATTGTAAGGAAAGTGCAATGTCTATATAGTCAGAACGAGTTGACTGAGCAATACCGATATATACAGAACGTGAGCACGGAACAATACTTAGATAGTCACAATGATAGGAAGGAGCGATCTCTAGATAGTCACTAGTCAGAATGGAAAGAAAGACATTTGTCGTGATAGTCAGACTTTTGAGTAAGAAGTGATTTAGGCTGCGATTCCTAGATAGTCAGCACGTGAACAAAAGCAATACCTAGATTTCTGATTGAAAGGTAGGAGCAATACCAGAATGAGAGAAAGGAAAACATACCAAGATAGGCAGAATGAGAGAAAGGAGACATACATTTAAAGACAGAACGTGAGGAATGAGCATTGCCTAGAAAAACAGAACGTAAAAAATCAGCTATATCTAGATAGTCAAAATACGAGAACAGAGCAATTCCTCGAGGGTCAGATTAGGAGAAATGCGCATTGCCTATATAGTCCAAACTAGAGGATATACAATTATAACGGTTGAATGATCCCCTTACTGCATGCTGGTGATATACAATTATAACGGTTGATTAGTCACCTAACTGCGTGCTGGTGATAAACAATTATTGCGGTTGAATGATCACCTAATTGCGTGCCGGTGATATACAATTATAACGGTTGAATGATCACCTAACTGCGTGCTTGTGATATGCAATTATAACGGATGAATGATCACCTAACTGGTTGCTGATGATACACAATTATAACGGTTGAATGATCACCTAACTGCGTGCTGGTGATATGCAATTATAACGGTTGAATGATCACCTAACTGTGTGCTGGTGATATACAATAATAACGGTTGAATGATCACCTTACAACGTGCTGATGATATACAATTTTAACGGATGAATGACCACCTAACTGCATGATGGTGATATACACTTATAACGGTTAAATGATCACCTAACTGTGTGCTGGTGATACACAATTATAACTGTTGAATGATCACCTAACTGGGTGCTGGTGATATACAATTATAACGGTTGAATGATCACCTAAATGCGTGCTGGTGATGCACAATTATAACTTTTGAATGATCACCTAACTGGGTGCTGGTGATATACAATTATAACGGTTGAATAATCACCTTACTGCATGCTGGTGATATACAATTATAACGGTTGAATGATCACCTTACTGCATGCTGGTGATATACAATCATAACGGTTGAGTGGTCACCTAAGTTCACGCTACATATTACATAAACATAACATAATATACAATTCGAACGGACAAATACTATTTTCCGTTATTAGATCGCGTGTGGTTTGCTACCCTGTTCTTTATCTGCACTTTATCCTAAATTTCCCTCCGCTAGAGTAGCAAAGAGATAAACATCAAAAACGCTTTTTGTCAAAATAATAGTTAAAGTCAAGACCACAAAATCTTTAGCTAACTTATCCCGACTGATATCATTGATTTAGATCCATGACCTATCTGCCCGCCCATAAAATTGGTTTAAATCAAAATCTCCCTCTGGTATCATCGGGTTAGATCAAAGACCCATTTTTCGACTGAAATCAACGAGATAATTGGTTTAAATCCATTGCCCATCTTCCTACTTAGATCATTTATTAGTCCAAAGAGCCAACTTCCTACTGATATGATTGGTTTAGATCAAAGACCCATCTTCCAACTCTTTTATCTGGCATCTTTGATTGAGATCCATGACCCATCTTCTGACCGGTATCATTGATTTGGATACAATATCCGTTTCCCGACTGATATCACTGATATCATTGGTTTATGTCATAGGTCGTATCTTTCTACCGGTATCATTGTTTAGATACAATACCCACCTCCTTTCTTGTATATTTGGTTTAGATCTAAGATCCAACTCTAGATATAGATTTATCTTACCACCGCATTGATATCTTCCTGATATAACGTTGCCTGATATATTTTTGTATATCATGGTCAACAGGAAGTTCGTATATCAGTCATGTGTGGAGGATGGTCATATTACTTGGAATCAACTATAAAGTAATCATTTTAGTAAAATCGAATCAGATGCAACAAAACAAATAATTTTGATACCAAGATGTAATATATTTTGAACACAAAATACAACACAAACAGCAAAAATAAATACTAAGCGCGCGTGCTTGTGACGTCATTATAAACACGTCAAGCGACAAAAGTAATATTCTTTTCCCCTGAAACTGCAGTTTTTTAGTGATTGTTTTCATTATTTGTTTACAATCGGGGACGTAGAGGTATGATAAACAGAAAAACAAGTTACTGCCTGATCTTTTTGTCATATATCTGGCTCGGCACGAATAACATTACGGCTCGACAAGCCTCGCCGTTATATTATTCTAAGCCTTGCCTGATATATTACAAAAAGATCATGCAGTAATCAGTCAGTCTATATATATCACGCCATCTACAAAATACTCTTATCTCATTGGCTGTTTGACGTCTCATGCTGACCCCATATATTATATATGGTGTCAGTAGACTATATGGGGCAGTAGAAACATTCAAAATGGCCACCCGGAATCGTCGATTAAAGTATTTAAAGCACTCAGCCCCTTATATATTCAGCTTCCTTTTTCGACAATAGTGCAGTGTAACCACAACAGTAAGGTTGAATATATTTGAGCATATGTACATAAATAACAACTTTGAATATTTTCAAGCTACAATGAGCGCCGAAATCAAAACAAATTCGAAATCATGGAGGATTTACAACTTACAAATGCAATTCCTAATGGCAATAAGTTTTTTATTCTTATTGTCTATCTGTGTTGTATTAAAAACAATGGTAGTGGATTCAGTGTGGCTGGAATGTTATACAGGTAAATTTTCGTCAGATCGTGACGACGGAACAACGCCTAGATAGTCAAACTGTAGGAATTATAAAAAGCATTGCATAGATAGTCAGAATGCGATGAAGGAGCAATGACTAGATGGTCAAATGCGAGGAAGGAGTAATGAATTGATAATCAGATCGTGATTATTTGATGGATTGCCTAAAGAGACACTATGGGAGGACGGCGAAAACATGAGAGTAAGGCGCATTGCCTAGATAGTATGAACGTGAGAAATAAGCAATTCTTAGATAGTCAGAACGTGTGAATTTTTTTAGCCGTCAAAACTAGAGGAATATGAAATGCCTAGATAGACAAAATGAGGGGCAAAGAAATAAATACGAATATAATGTAAGGAAGACGCAATGACAAGATAAATATGATTATGATGGAGGATACTTGACTAGATAATCAGAAGGACAGACAAGAGAAAAGCCTAAAAAGTATAAATGTGATGAATTAGATATGGCTAAATAGTCCGAATAAAAGTTAGGGAAATATCTGGACAGAATTTGGAGTAATAAGAAATTACTATATGGTAAGACAATGGATGGAATTCTCATCTTATGCCTAAATAGCCAGAGAGGGAGAAAGAAGAAACGCGTAGATAAAACGAATAGGAGGAAGGAGAAATGCATTGATATATAGACTGGTAAAAATAGAAATGTCTGGATAGTAGGAACGGGAAGAAAAATAAATGCTTAGAAACTCAGAATGGCGCGAACATTAGGACCTTGGTATACATAATGGGAGGTAGGAGAATTGCCTATACATTCAACATGGAGGAAAGTGTACACCACAATATCGTCAGATTGGGAAGACTAAAACAAACAAGTTTAAAGATTTGTGCAATAAAATGTTTGTTAAATATAATCTTATATACCTGTTATGTTACGCTCGCAAATCAGTTTGATAAAATTGTTTCCTTTTTCAAGCATTGACAGTAGTTCCTTTGGAAAACAAACTGCCATTGTTGTTGCGACTTTCTTTTTTCGTTGATCAGTGATATCAGATTGGAAAGTTTGATTTTTTTCCACAATATTCCGCCAGAATATATACTTTTCCTCTTTCGTTCCATGTTCCAACAGAGTGGAACAAATTGACAACACTTCTTTTATTTCTGTCTTAACCTTGGAAGATGCTGCATGTCTTTCTTGAATTAGTTTTACTTCTTTCGACTTTATTGCATTTGCTTCTTGCATTATTTTATTTTCGGCAATGTCAAACAGTTTCATAAAACGATCTCTCATTTCCTGTAACTCTTCAGAAATGTTTGCAATATACTTATTCAAGCCCGTTTCTGACTGTTTACAGTCCATTATTTCAGAATCCGCATCTGCTTCTGATTGCTGTAAGATCTTTTGTAGGAAACTCGGGGCTGGTACTTGTCGTTCAGACACAGTGGCTATTTCATCTAATAGATCACATTTACCATGCAAGACAGCACATGTAGTGCAGCAGAGCTTGGAATGGCCATGGCAGTAAAACGTGATCTTCTTTCCATGTGACCGACATGTGTCCATACCTTTCATGTCAACTGCGTCACTTGAATTGTGTTGGTTTTCAACACTAAAACTTGCCATTCTGTAGTTTTTATTGTTATTAAAATGCTGTCCACTTTTGCCTTTAAAATGAACTTTTTAAACAGAATATATGATACATAATTTAAACGTTATTTCATTGTTTTGGAACAATACACGCATGGACACAGTTTCCGCAATTAGTCTCAGTCTGAAACACTGTCTATAACCACGAAACAAATATTCCGAATGTTTTGGTTCACAATTTTTGTTTCCTCAATCGCTTGCATTCAGCATGGGATTGAATGTTCTGGAATAAAGTGTCTCGTCTTTGTTGATTGGGAGATTTCGGTCTGTTTAATCCAATCAGAAAAGTGCTTTAAACCGTGATTTTAACCTATGTAAAGCGACATAATAAAGTGCGACCTTTCGATTACAGCCTATATGTGACAACACGAGTTTCTTCCCTTAGTGGTTCATGCTATTAACTTGGATGATGCAATATGTTTTTGTTATCATAACATTATGTAAACATACGTACTTGGAGTGACGTAGTTTTTTAAACAAAATATTTGCTAACATTGGTTGTGAGTAATATAAGTGTTGTCAACGCGTAGAAATCAATATTTTATTTTTATAACTAACTGATATTGTTAAAACAAAGAAAATAAAAAACTAGTTTCCCAGAAACTATTACGAGATTGATGTGCCAATGAGCACTTCTTCTTTGATCTAATAAATAATGTATTGTTGTAATTCAAAATAAAAGTCATGTATATTTATTATTTCAGCAATAATCGACAACATTGGCCGTCCAGGGAGGTTTGATAGATGTTTGTCAACACTGTATATTCCTTCTATAAGTAACGCCAACTTTAAGAATTCGGTGATACGCACGGGAAGAATTCGTAAAAACTGGACATTAAAAATCAAGAACTGTTTTTGTTTAGGATAATATGTCTCATGTTATTACTATAAGTGATTATTTTTATCTGCGTCAAGTACGCAAAAATGCTGGAAGGGACACACAAACCCGTTATTTTGCGTTCACAGAACGCATACATGTTGAACGTAGCATGTACTGTTCTGCGTTGAGGCCACATTTTTCCAAATTATATATTGGCTGAGTTCAAAACTGGGTCGTTTGAGGTAAAACAACTTGGTCCCTAGGTGAAATTAATGAAGAAATATTGTTAATACTCTAGTAGTCAGATTTGTAGCTTCTCAAAATATTTACCTTACATACATTTCTGAAGTCTAATGTTCAAAAAGTATTGTTACTGTAGCATAGTTATGGATTGCTCAATGGCTTAGCATTTTAATCAGTATGTAAGCAATAGTGATAAATAAACTTAAAGTATTTTCATGAATGATGTGGGCATATAAAAAAAATTCAATGTCTGATTTTGTAGTCTTATTAAATAGCATCATTGCATAAAGATATCAACTTCATGTCCTGATACAGTGTTTGGTTTTCGTTCAATTTCGGGGCCGGTACAGGGATCGATTCCCGATGGAAAAAGTGTATATGTTGCCCAAATGGGAACTAAAAGTTCTCATAGAATTGTTTCAAAAACTAAAATTGTCTTTAAAAAAGAAGCTCAACTTTTAAGTTTTGTTAAGAATACAAAAAGAATTTATATGCAAAATTACATCAACACTCATTTTACAATTTTAGTTAAAACTACGCGATTTTCCCCAATAAAAGGGACCCGGCCCCATCCCCAAAAAGGTGAAAAAACACTAATGGATTTGAATGATTCTTGCTCTGCTTTGTTTGCATAGAATATATAATATGGGTGCATTTTAAATGATGTAAATGTATTATAATTGTATAGTAAAGGCATTGTATTATGTAAAAAGTACATCACAATTATCATGTACCATTTAATTTTTTCACTTTCTTATGTTTTTGTTGATTACCAGTATTTATGTAAACTGTCACGTCTAGTATATGTGTTAACGAAAAAGTGAAAAGGTTAATGAACTATATAGAATTAAAATTCGTTATTTGTTTTAAAAATATAAATGCGCATAAAGTGATGTATGTTTGCTTGACCTTTTAATTTTTTCCGTCATGGGTAACTTACTATTATATGATTTCCAACTTAAACATTAAAGATTTGCATTAATGTCTGTGCACGATTTTATTTCTCTCGAAACTTTTCTTCATTACATAAGGGACATTTCATTGGCCATCAGTGGTAAAAGAAGTAAACGTTAGGAATTAAATTAAATAATAGCAATACGGTCATACAAATAATCAATTTCAAATAATATATTTTTCTTTCTTTTCCGATAAATTTTGTTCACATTTTTAAGTTAATTGGTATTAACAATGTGCAATTTAGGTCTACTTCTTTGTTGAGAACTGCACATTCCTTTATGATAGCTTTAAAGTGTAATACATTGTTTGATTGTATATTCATTTTTATTTATCCTTTAAATACATTACTGATCAAACTGATTCATCAAACTTGAGTGATGACCTGTCTTTTAAGATTAATTTGCTTTCAGTTGAAAAAGACCTGAATAAAGTTGTATCTTACTGAAATATTTTCTTTTAACTATAATTGTTCATCTTTTTAATTACGAATGATTTTGAGTGAATCCTGTAATAAAAAATTGTCAATCAATGTCATTTTCTCCAATGATGTTTTTGCAAAATCTCACACCTGCAAATTCCCACCGCTGAAGACAACTTAAGTAGAATCTTAAAATCTCACACCTGCAAATTCCCACCGCTGAAGACAACTAAAGTAAAATCTTTGTTTTTTTAGTGGCCGTTCGATCGGCCTGCTTTTAAAAATCGAATTTCATTTTCTGCGGCTGTATTATTATATAACTTCGCCAAGGACGGTCCCAAGCCCGTGCCAAAAAAGGAAGAGGGTTTTGCATTGGGCTAGCTTCCTCACCATGTCGATACCTTTTAGCTGCAGATTTGCAAAAAAGAGAAGGAACAGTTATCACGGACCTAGAAGAAGGTTGACTTCCAGCTGGAGGTTACAGATACAAAACACAAGTTGACCGCGATATATATAGCTAAACTAATACCGTTACAATTATGAATATTGTTTACACAAGATATTATAAAGTAAAGAAAGTATATGTGTAAAAATTAAAATAATAGCTCGTTATTAGGTGTTTTAGGTAAGGGATACACAATATTTGAAAAATAAACTAACAAACACTAAAGCCCTGAAAACCCCGTTGATTCTGCACCCTGGTATTGGGTGGTCCGAGTTTAACAGAAGATTGTCAAGTCTTCTCTTCGAACGGAAACGGAAGCCAATGTGCAACATTCGTTTTATTGTAAGCAAATACATAATTCAATAATTCATACACAAGATGATATATACAACAACATAAACCATACATTTGCAAAACAACAGTTTAAATTGTTGCAATTAATTTTACAGAAAATACAATCGTAACGCTGAAAACAATGTGTAAGAGAAACGGGCTGTTTTTGTGTGTTGTTTTCCATTCAATATATTTTATTATCCTCGTACATAGGTGTGTGAGGGTCGAGGGCATCCCACTCCACACCGTTCATGATTTTTCAAGCAATGTATACATACTATAATACATTTTAAACATTCGATCATCAGTTACTTCTACATTATAATACAAACAATATTGGTTTAGCAAATAATTGACAATATATGAAATCTAAATCCCTTATCACGGCTACTGAAAAAGCGCTTACAATAGTTCCATACCTTTACTTTGACGCAAATCATTAACATTGTTAATTTCATTTAAAACATGGTATACAAGGACAGGTATGATTGAGCTGCTTTAATAGAGGGTATAGTTTTGTTCATTTTACAATTGCAAATAAACATTTTGTTCAAAACAAATATAAAAGTTAAGGGTCCATTTGCACGTACACGTCCCAATGGAAAGGAATGTATATTCATGCAATTTGAATAAAGATTGCATCCAGAAAACGAATATGTTATAAACTTATTTACAGGCTTACATTCCCAAAAACTAGGTTCTATTGTTTCACATTCAGTTTGACAAAAGGTGCAGTTTGATGTAGTTGCATATCCAATTTTGAATAAGAAGGAGATCGTCCCTATGATTCTGTGTACAATTTTATATTTAAACCACTGTAAATTGGTATCTAGTGTAATATGAAAGGCAAACAAAAGATATGTAACCATGCTTTTGTTTCGATACAATAACAAATAGTTGACCATTTATCTAAACATGCTGGCGAGGACTCATTTCTGGTAAAAATATCATGCATTGGTTTTGTACCCTTTGTTTTAACTAAGATGGACCGTAGTCTTGTCGGGATAAACGGCTTCATAAAACAGTTGTCAGAAGAGCCTCTCAATTTCATGTATCTTGTAACTGAATTATTAATGCCATGGAGAAGCAAATAATTTGAGTTGAAGTTGTAGACTTCGCAAAAGTCATTACAATTTTAAAAAGTTAAAAGTTCAGCATTGTGTATCAAGTCCCCCGAAAATGGATGCCTTTGTCAAACCATGATTTAAAAAATACACTTTTGATACCAATTGTTATTTCTTGATTATAGAAGAGTGGATTCTGTTGCCTAAGCTGATTTTTAGAAGGTTCTTTTCTGCTTAGTTCAACAAATGATTTCAATGTATCCTTCCAAAATTCATTCTGTATCCTGTTAATTAAGTTTTCAGGATAATGACTGCCACAGTTATATAATTTTTGAAAATCAATCATTGTATTAACAATATGTATTCATTTACCATTTTCTCGTGACAAGTCTACGGACCCATGCACACTTAAGAGAACTGACAAAGAACAACAAATCTATCATCTTTAAACCTCCTTCTTTATGATCTTTTATCAAAATCTGTTCACTAATTCATGGTTTTCCGTTCCACATCAAGTTTAAAAACATTTCATTGATATCTGCCAACAATTCATGTGGCGGATTTGGCAAAGAAACAAAGAGATGATTTAACATCGGTAGTGCTAAAGTTTTAATAACTTGAATTCTTCCTATCGGTGCTAAAATCCTTCTAGACCAATTTTTGAGCAAGGCTTTTATTTTAACTATTTTGTAAACGTTATTAAGGTCTATTATTTTTTTAAGGTCAACGTGAAATATTTTAAGCCAAGCTTGGCAAATGTTTGTTGGTTCTAATTTAGTTTCCATCTAGTTTTAATGCTTTCGGAGCTTAACATGGGTTTACCTGTCCAGACTACTTTAGTTTTGTCGCAATTAGTTTTTAAGCCTGCGTAGTGTGAATAGAGTGACAATATATCTAAAGTTCCATTAAGTGATTTTGCAGAGCCATCCAGAAGTATAGAAGTGTTATCGGCAAATTGTAACAGTTTGTATTCTATGTCACTAATTTTGATTCCTTTAATTTTAATTTTAGGATTAGACATTTAGTTAGTTTAATAGACACTATTTCAGCGCAAAGTATAAAAAATTAACAACTGAGCGGATCTCCCTGTCTGCATCCACGTTTTATAACTAAGAAATCTGATAAAAACCCACATTACGTGACCGCTGATATTTCGTCTTTATACAATACATAAAACCATTGTATTATGTCAGGACCAAAATTAAACCATGAACGAGTCCGAATTACAAATGCCCATGACAAAGAGTCGAATGCCTACTCAAAATCAATAAGCAACAGCAGACCCGGAATATCATTTTCATCTGTGTAATTTAGTATGTCATAAATGAGTCTGGTGTTCTCTCCTATGAACCTACCCTTGATAAATCCAGTTTAATCGTTGCTTATTATTTTATCTATGCATAGTTTCAACCTGTTTGCAATGCATCCAGAGCCGATTTAGTATACAGTATTTCATAGCGTAATTGATCGCCAGGTTTTCAAAAACTGTCGAGGTTTATCACCTTAATAAATGCAGGTAATAATACCTTGTGTTTGAGTTACGGATAAGTTTCCTCTTATAAAAGCGTGATTTAAGGCTATGCAAACAAAGGGGCCCAATTTTGGCCAAAATGCCATAAAAAATCAGTTGTAAAACTGGATGAATCAGGACTTTTATTATGTGCCATATTTTTTAAAAGAGTAGACGCCTCTTTTAATGTGATTGGTCCTTCTAAACTATTTAACTGTTCAAATGAAAGTTTGGGTATTTCTAAATCATTTACATAATTATAAAAGTCTTCATCGTCAACGTTTTTTTCTTGAGAATGGTATTGATTTTCGTAGAATAATGCAGTTTCTTTTAGAATATCTAATGGTTATCTAATGCAATTCTTTCTTTACAATTAAGTTGGTTTTTGTAGTATAATTCTATATTTCAACGTTACAAAAAAGTTTCAAGGGTTTTTCATCGTTGTGAATCCACTCAGCTCTCGACCTTATAACGGACCCTTTTAATTTTTCATCATATATGTTTTTTAGTTCTGATTTTAAGATATTTACATGTTGAACATTTTCATCATTGATACTTTTTTCTAGTTTTTCGATTTTTAGTTTGATTTGTTGTTTACGACTATTAGTCGATTTCTTCTTATATGAGCTGTAAGATATTGATTTGCCCCTTATTTCCATGAGTAAAGTATCAAAAAAAATTGATCGTCAATCATGAATTGTAAATCCTGATCATTTATATCAGCCATGTTATCAAAATTGCAGACAGGGACCATATATTGCTGTTTAATTTTGTATTTTTTAATTTATAGTGTTGAAGTACTCGATGTCGCTCAACAGATTGTTATTATGCTTCCATAGACCTTTGCCATGTTTAAAGTTAGTAAATTGCAAAGACATAATTACAATTGAGTGATCGAATTGGGAGCTTGGCAGGATATTTACATCGAGAAATACTGGTAATAGAAGCGGTGGTAAAAGGAAAAAATCTAGCCTAGATTGTTGTAAAGGACTTGTTCGTCTCCATGTATATCGTTTTAAAGCCGGATAGTTAACTCTGAAAAGGTCGGAAAGATTGTTTTCTTCAATATGGTTTAAAATCGTTTGTCGAGCATTTTTATTATTAACAGTTTTATAATTATCATAATCAAGAGTTGGGTCAAAGACTAAATTAAAGTACCCACAAATAAAGAAAGCGTCATCACCAATCGTGTAAATTTTTGCGAAAATATTGTTAAAAAAGTCCGGAATATCAGTGTTAAGACCATATATATTTATAATGGTTAATCTGGTTTCTCCGAGATTTAAATCGAGCAAAATATAATTTCCTTGGTCATCATAATAAACGTTATGTACTTTGTAATTAAGTTTCTTTGAAAGAAAAATTGCAACACCGCGGGTGTCGGAAGAGCCATAACTCATTAAACATTCCGCCCCCATTCTGAATAAATAGTAGTATATTGATCGGAAACAAAATGCGTATCTTGAATACAGAATATGTCACAATGTGTATCTTTTAGATATTGAACTACTTGAAGTTTTTTATTTTTACCCTGGATGCCTCTGCAGTTTAAAGATAATATTTTAAGGTAACATATTATCAAGAAGAATGAAGAAGTTAACTATAGTTAAATGTAGAAGCAAGTGACATGGTTTGCACACAATAATAAGGATCTTCATATAATAATAAGGAACGGAAGCGACTCAAAAGTATAAACAATCATCTAACAAACATTAAAGTAAACTCAATGCAATATATGATACAGCCGCTTGGCTAAAAATTATAAGAATAAAACAGAACATATGCAATTCAGTGTGAAGTTAACTTTATTTCATATTCGAAAATTAATGTTTTATTGCTTAGCTATTGTATAATTTCTAATAATATTTAGAAGTAGATGTTACAAATTAATAAGTTATTATTTAAATTATTTTATTTTTTAAAATGTAAATGTATTATATTTAAAAACGTTTATAAGCAAGGTCATTTTATATTCCATGTGCGCATAACAATAACACTTGAACATACCGCATAATCATAGATATTGTAAATTGTGTCTCATGCGAAATGTCTATATTGTAGAGGATGAGTACCATATGTTTATGCAGTGCCCATTGTATAACACACTTAGACACGATTTTTTTATTCCGCAGTGGCTGAATCAAAGAGAGGAGGCTGTTCGTTTGTTCATTATGCTTATGGCCGATGAAAATGACAAGCACATATTTTTGATAGCCAAATTTTTGTCTAAATGAAATAAAGTACTAAGTCAATTCAATATCACACAGCACTTATAACGTTTGGATTAGATGTCCAAAATGTAAACCCCATGTATTAAGAATGCCATAAAATATACACATATATATTTATGTGCCTGCTAATATGTAATAATTACGTCATTATCATGCAAACTAGCTTTCATTTTAATACTGCATGCTTGTATTAAATTGTTTATTCATATTTGATAATGAATAATGATTCTTAGGTTACTTTATACGTATGTTACTATTGTGCATGCTAACTTGTCATAGGTATTTCATTATTAGGTAAACCAAGTTTTGGTTAAAAAACTGCATAATTATATTGTTTGGCATAGATAATGAATCATAATCTGTGGCTTACCTTGTAAATATGTTTATACTTCCATTTTGATATTTAAAAATTTTGAAATTATAATGTATAGCAGTATTTGTTCTAGAAAAGTGCATGTGTGTGTTGCATCATACGACTTTGTATTGTTTAACTACTCAGTTTATTTTATATAATAATGTAATTACACTGTCTGTATTATGGGCTGGTGGGCTGTGACTGCAAATAAATATTCGTATTAAAAATATATTATACCAATATATTTTTATAATATAATAAATGAAGCTGTTTAAGCAAAAGTTGGTTTTATGCATTGGACTATGACATATACAACATCAGTGATTATGACGAAGCAGGCAAACATATTTATTATACTGAACAAATGTTATTAGATAAACATAAAATAAACATATAGAGAATACTAGGTCGGTGCCGAATAAAGCAAAGTTTTTTTTGCGAGGCTTAGAAAATTTGAACCACGAGCCTTGGCGAGTGGTTCAGATTTTCGTGCCGAGAAAAATAAACTTTGCTTTATTCGGCACCGACCCAGTATTCGATTATCTCATCAATTTTCTTACTGTAGTCGTAAATTATTTCTTTAAAAATAGAATAGGAAAATCGAACTACACGGAAAATCCCAAAGTTATTTTAAGCAAACATTGTTTCATTATTTTAATTGTGCCGAGCCTAATACATTACAAAAAGATCAGTAACTTACCTGTTTTTCTGTTTATCTTACCTCTACGTCCCCGATTTTTAAGAAATAATAAAAAAAAACTAAACAACTGCAGCTCTAGCGTGAAAGAACATGCATTGTGTCGTATGACGTTTTAATAATGACGTCACGAGTACGCGCACTTAATATTTGTAAATAAAGTTTTTTTTGCTTTTTGAGTTGCATTATGTGTGAAAAATATATTACATCTTGGTATCAAATTGTTTGTTTTGTTGAATCTGATTAGATTTTACTAAAAATATACATGTATATTGATAGGTCTTTGCTTTGTATAGAGAACTTTGCATACATGTGGATTAAAGTGATATTGTGCCCATCTATCAGTATATGCTATGTGTATAGGTGTCTATCGAAACCGTTGTTTATTTTTGGTGTTTTCACTTCATGTACACTTATATTTGTTAATGCATCATCAACATACTAAAACAATATTCCGGAAAGAGAAAAATAATGCATTTGAATATCAACCGTACTTTCGTTTTGACAACTGACGACAGAAATGATTCTATGTACGATGTGAATCTAAATTTAGTTTTTGTGCAGATTCGTTCATACGACACAAAGACACTATTTTGTTTTACGGCTCATTTCGGCTTAGAGGACTGGGGCAGTCATGTAAAATATCGAATATAATATATATTTTTATAAACAACTGGTAGCAAGATGAGTTGCAGATAATTGGTCAGTTACCACATTTTAACTAACTCTTTTGACCTGTTAATTCTTGTCAGCTCAATTCAACAGTGAACAATGCGCATAATATCACTTTAAGGTCTTATACTGACAGCGTGTAATTACATGTAAAAAATGTAGATACTATTGATTATTTTGCATAAATTTATTTTTATAAATGCCTTAATTAGCTGTGCAAGAAATATAATTATATATATGTTCTAGACAAAGTGTGACAACCAAGATACTTTTGTTGCCTAAATACAATTTTATAAGCCATTTATTATTTCTGTTTTTTGTTGTAAATATAATAATATACACTTTCAGGAGAAATCAATAATTTCACACGAAATCACATTTCTTTAGTAAATGTGTAGCTGGTATACATAAGAAAAGATAGAATACTCTCGCAAATAATGTTACATCAGACAGTGAAATTAAATTTAACATCTAATTTTTATAGAACACTTAAAAAGAGCTTCATGTGAAAGCAAAAATGAAGCAATTGTTTTGAAGTATGATTAAAGAAATGCTAGCTGAATAGTGTTGAATGAAAATAAAAGAGATGATCTTAGCTTTACCACGTCTAATACCTTCAAACATTAATATTTCAGCACAATATCTCAAGAGTTGTCTCTTTCTTTAACTGTTATTATTGTTTAATGATCAAAATCCGATCATGTTCGCCTGAAAACATGTAATTGTATTTGTATAGGGAGAAGAACTATATAAGACATTGTCTTTCGTTCTAATCCTATTCAAACATGTTCATTGTATAAATGTTACATGTAATGCTATGTAATAACAAATTGTATTGCTTGAAATAAATATGTTTAAACTAATATCTCCCCCTGAATACTCTCCGCGTCCGCCATAACACTGCTGCTAACAACCGGTAACATATATAAGAGAGCACCGATTATTCAACGGATGAAT
Source organism: Dreissena polymorpha (assembly GCF_020536995.1). Lineage (NCBI taxonomy): Eukaryota > Metazoa > Mollusca > Bivalvia > Myida > Dreissenidae > Dreissena > Dreissena polymorpha. The sequence goes on from NC_068360.1 coordinate 17,325,279, forward strand.
TTCTTTCTAAAGTCTAAGGCCGTCATGACATGACCTTGGTTGTATGAAATAAAGTTTTTCTGCCAGGGGAGATGTTACGCTAGTGTTATGACAGAAAAATGTTTGAAAACATGCATTTTTAGGTATTTGTCTAGGAAAACTAACACATTGACACATTAAAAAAAAGCATTTAAATGAATTAAATGTAATCTTTTTCATTTCAATATTTGCATCACTCTTAAAATCGTGTAAGTCTTTGCATTCCAGTGTTGAATTGCCCCTTTGTTCTGCATAATCCGATTATCTCGTTTTGATCAGATATTGTCCAGACTTAACTAACAACATGGTGTCATAAACCACACTGAGTGGCGGATGACAGTCGGGTCATTAAACACAATTGATGATGCCACCATATCCCCTCTTTCTGGTAGTATTTAGAAGTCATTTAGTTGGATAATTTATCCCCGACATACTTAACAGTTGCGTACATTATATATGTTACATATTGTACAAATTAAAATTTATGTCCAATATAGAATATCAGAAATTGTACATTGTAAAGATACAAGCCCGTTTAATTTATGAAAAAATAAAGTATTTAATAATTATAAAATTTACGAAAAATACGTTTTAAGCGGGTATCGGTTTATTAAAACTACGTCATTCCGTATGAAGAGTTAATGTTACGGCATGCACGAACGACATCATAAAAACAAGAAATTACATTTGACACCAACAGAGGTAAAAAACGTTTTAAAAAAATATGTATATAAATATATTTGTGTTAAAATGTTTGATATTTGTCACTCATACTCACTAGTACTTTCAATATACATGAGTACACCGTTCAATTTGCATAATGTGAAGTTGTGTTTTCCAGTTGTATGTTAATATTCCTCAATAGCGTCATTCTTTGTACAAAACCCATCAAATTAATATTACATGTTAATACCGTCATGCACTTCGCTTTTAATAGGGCTTTGTAGTACGTTTATTTTCAATAACCCCCTTACACTTTCTATCACTCATTTTTTATCACACTAGCGTACTCATGCCATTGATAATTATATTTGTATAATTAGATATATTACTATTGTAATTTATTGAAGCTTTTCTTTAAAAAAACAATACGGCTTATGCATAGAGCTCTTTGTTGTGTCAAATTGTCGGCCTTTCAGTCTTCAGATAATCTTTACTTTGATGCTAATGCCGCGTTTTTTTAAAGATGCAAATAAATGTATTAATAAATTCGTTTTGCACTAAATAATTTATGTTTTTAAATATTATTTAGGTTTTTTTTCGGAGTTTTTTTTCGATTAATTGACTAAACAAGTGGCGTTATCCATATGAGCGACTGAACCGGCAAATTTTCGCCGATGATTACCACTTGATTACACACACACAAACAAATACACGAAAGAATTTTTAAACATTTTATTTGTAACAATCAATCTCAACTCCGAACAATCATTTTAACAACAAAAATGTGATAATCGCCTGAAAATAATTTATTAAGTAATTTATTTATCCGACATCGGCGAAGCGGGTATTCTCTACGTCTTTGGCTTTTGGAATCGCAGACTCGCACAAGTTAGAAGAAGTGTAATAGCGGACTGTCGAGTGACTGACAATATGGCGGCGGTCAATTTATCGATTGTGGAACGGTCTATATATAACTTTTGATCGTTCATTAACACCGACCACAATCAACGCCATATATCTTTTTAGCAGATATTTCTTGTTGTAATATATCAGCGAGGCTTAGAATAATATAACGGCGAGGCTTGCCGAGCCGTTATTTTATGTGTACCGAGCCTGATAAGTAGCAAAAAGATCAGGCAGTAACCTCACTAACCTGTTTTTCAGTTTATCATACCTCTACGACCGAATTCTAAAAGAAATAATGAAACAATCAATACGAAGCTGCATTTTTAGCGGGAATGAATATGATTTTTGACATTTGACGTGTAAATATAGACGTCATGAGCACATGCGCTAACTATTTGTTAAATAAGTATTTTGCTGTTTTCGTTGCTTTTGTGTCTAAAATATATTACGTCTATGTATCAAATTGTTTGGTTTGATAAATCTGATTTTATTTTAATAAACATGATAACTTTATAGTTCATTTCGAGTTATTATCTACCTCCAAACACCGACTGATATAACAACTCCCTGTTGAACTGAAATAAAAAAATATATATCTTGCAACGTTATATCAGACAGATATCAATGTAGCGGTATGATTAAATACTGGATCAAATGGATATCATCAAAAGAACAACTGATACGCAAAAGCATACCGGTCAATTATTCAGACTTATAGTATTTATAATCAAATTAAATGGAAACACATCAACACAGGAGCCAATCGTCGGAATCCAGCATAACAATCAAATTAAAAGTCATGGAATTGTGTATTCATAGAACCATGGTGACCAAACCAATGCCATTTCAACGGACGCCGACTTCGATGCCAGATGATTCGTTTCTGAGATTCATGCCTCCGAGTCTCATCTTCGTCTTATTATAAAAGTCCAGTCTGGCCTGAAATTGAGTCTCCGCAAAATATCAAACATTAAGAGAGTGATAGAAACGTCTGATAAAATATTTGTTGATCTTTAGCAGTTTAAGTTATGCCTCAGAGGCGGTAAGCAGTTAAGCTATTTTTTTGATATTTTGATTTCCGGACTTTGGTCGTGTGTTACATAAAATACTTCAAAATTGCTGTGTGGATGCAATGGAAACGTATCACTTTACAGTCTTCAGAGGCTGTAGGCAATGGAGTTATTATTCTTTTCTTTTGGATGTTAAATGTTTTCGATCTTTTTTAACCCTAGATTGCTTGAAAATGTGCTGTAGATACATCGCAAACGTGATTATATTTCTTTGTATAATAATATGTCTAAAACCTTCTAATCCGTTTAATGGATTCCGATAATTACTAAACTCGGGCACTAGAAGTATGTCAATGGTATTCGATTCATTTGATGTTTGCATTTACCGTCTGCGTAGGTACTTTTAATTGAGATTTTTTTTGACGTGTGTTTGGTTAATGATTCCTTATGGGGAAGGTATGAAGTTCGGCTAGCATGTAAACCCGTTTAATCTCAATCCTTGTAATTTACCATCCCAATGTGGTGCTACCACTTTTGGTCATTGGTTATTTATTAAAGTTGTTCGGTTGTAACAGCAGTGGGTAAAATAAGATCTGTTCTCCTGATTGAGTTTCTGGAGTTTCATGTTTGTTGTATTAAAGGGATCTTTTCACGCTTTGGTAAATTGACAAAATTGAAAAAAGTTGTTTCAGATTCGTAAGTTTTCGTTTTAGTTATGATATTTGTGAGGAAACAGTAATACTGAACATTAACCATGCTCTAATACAGCCATTATATGCATCTTTTGATGATTTTAAAACCTTAAAATTATAAAGCGTTGCAACGCGAAACGATTGAATAATTTGGAGAGTTCTGTTTTTGTCGTTAAATTTTGTGAAACTACAAACATTGCTTATATAATGTATAAAATACGTCATGAATGTGTACTCGGCGGAATAGCTCAGTAGGCTAGAGCGTTTTTACTTCAGGACTCTGGCAGGACTCCAGGGGTCACTGGTTCGAAACCTGCTCCAGGCAATGTTCTTTTCCTTTTTTAAAATGTTTTCTTGATTTTTTACTGGAGCTTTTACGATCCAATGTTTACATTTATCAATATAAAGCATTTAATGAATAAGTTAAAAAAATGCCAAAATCTGTGAAAAGGCCCCTTTAAAAACTAAACCACGAGTTTAGTCTGGTGTCACGTTTCCGCGCCAATCAAATAAAAATACATGTACTATCTATTCAACACTTGCATAGTATGATTTTATTTTAATTTTTAATGAAAAAGCGAAAAGTATCAAATTACACCATACGAATATTAAAACAAGCAGCGTGTCATGATAACTTGTCAGCCCACGTGAATAATTTACTCTACAGTGGAGCATATATAGTATGTATTTTTATAAACGTCTTATGTAGGTTTTTGTATATGTTTCATTTTTATTACCTTTTTTCAAACTTATATGTTCATTGTAAACTTAAATTACTGAGTATTTCTTTATATTTTACTATAGAACATATTAATGTTAAACATTTCTACCTTAAATTCTACATGGACAAAATTACAGCATAAATAAATCCGTTTAGTTCGGTCAGAGAGCTTTACTTTTCGTCCATTGCTTGGTATGTGTTTGGTATCCCCAAACAGGAAAACAAGCATCTACGAACCTTCAAATAGTTCTCCACAAACTCTATTCGTTTTGAAGATAATTCATCTTACTGCGCCTCGAATAACTTGCGCATCTCCTTGTAAAGGCTCAAGAACGCCTCTGAATTCTCTCGAACCTGATCCTGGAAATAAACGACTTAATGGTTAGTCAACCTCCGGGCTGAGATTTGACGGGAACCAGCAAAGCTGGATCAAATTGTATGTGAAAACAAGGAAGGACAACTCTGCGTGGAAATTGGGTTACAGTCAGCTAATAGACACAGTTCAGCGCTGATATATAACTGGTGAGTGGACACTTAGAAATTAAAGGTTCGTGATAATTGCTAATTTGGTTTAGTTTATTCTGCTTTATCAATTATATGTGAAGGTGAATTATTTTTAATAACAATTACAAAACATGACAATTCTTTATCTGAAAGGATCTAACACGGAAATAGGTCTACAGGAAAACAATATTGTATCTTGAACAACATAAATTAAATAATTTCAGGTTTATCATATCAGTTTTATTAAGTAATAATTCTATCACACTAAAATACGTCAGTATTCATTTATTATTTTTTTAAATATAACAAACGATACATTACAAAGAAATTTTTAATATTTCGGGAATTAAACATCAGTACTAAAGTGAAAAATAGCTTGTGAATGTAAGAAAACATTAACGAAAACAAGTTTTGCAGATCCACCTTCCTTAATTGGTTGGACAAAACAGACTATTTGTTTGGCTAAAATATTTAAATTGGAATAGTGCGCACGTCCTGGGTTATATTACTAAGTAATACAATACTAACAATACGTTTACACTGTTCTCTCGTGCATTTTATACCACAACACATTTGGTTATTTGCACAAACTATGACAAGCGCACGTCCCATTACAGTTAATATGCATTTGATATAAGCTTGTATAAATACATCATTAGTTACGCCATCGAATGCCACATTGATTCGGGCCGTGAGATCCCGGAAGTGGTCGTCGAAGTGCAAGACCGATTCGAATGCCGCGCTCTCTTTTCGCTGCAATTCTTTCTTCCACGTGAACCTCTCCTGGTTCCGCAACTGTCGCCTAGTTAGCTCCCCCTTGCACTGGGCACAGATCCGCAAGAAAACGGAATGCTTTGGTTCTTTCTCTGGGGCCTATAAACGTTTGCAAAACTGGTAAAAGCGTCTTCCGTATCTTGAAACAAGCCACAAATATAACTTTAGGGTCTTCTTAGGGTAAAAAATAACACGAGAGAATATCATGGAGAACTCATTTAAAAGTAGTGTAACCTGAAACGAATATGGCTAACTCCGGTGTAACTGTAAAAGAAGTTCGTATACATAAACTCAAGAAGATTAACTACGGTTCTTAGTAACTACGGCTCAAGCATTTTTGCAAAAGACATTCGAATGTATAAATTCTAGAAGAGGCTAACTACTGATTACAAAAGACGTTCGTAAACATAAATTCTAGCAGGCTAAATACAGAACTAGTAGGGTTGCAAACGACGTTCGTATGTATACATACTAGAATACTAGAAAGGTAACTACGGAGAATTATTGCAATAAATAAAATCTTGAAAGCTCAAGCCGGTATTATTGAAAAAAGCGTTTCATATACATGAGTTGTAGACGCCTGTCTAAGGTATTATTTGAAATATAACGAATTTTTAGAGAACGTTTAGGGGATAAGTAATTTGATGTTATATAGTTACGTACACAATAACTCTAATAAAGTGCCGAGAAAAAAATCACCAAATAATATCATATCACTGGAATGAAATGTCATTCACTATGTTATATTTTAACGTGTATAAAATCTAGAACACAATTATAATTATGAGGCTTTATTAAAAACATGCACACGTATTTAAATATAACACTTCACGTTCCCCTAGCACACGAATAATGGCCACCCTTGCTTTGTCGAATGATCTACTGTCCTCATAATATACCAGCAACTCTGTGATTAGAAAGTGTTCATATGTTTCAATATGCGTGTAATTTACATTTCGTTCAAGGGACCTTTTCAAAGGTCTAAACTTAAGGAAAATGCGCAGCCAACTCTAAAGTTAAAAATTGAAAAAATGTCTTCAAAGGGGGTTAAAACATAGCATCTCTATAGTATTTATTTTCGGCCCGTATGCACATTTATATCTAGGCGATCTTTAACTACTGTTGGCGATCCACATATATTATAGCAGTAATTCAAACGCAAAGAACAGAAACATTTTAAATTAGGTGACTTTATATGAGCATTACAAACGCCTTATTATTTTCGTTATCAAATTAATGTTTACTTCTAAAAAACGGTAAAGTTAATTTATTTCTCCGTAACGTCCACCCTATTTTTTCGCTTCTTTTTTTAGGATAATCTGTTCACATATAAATTGTAACTAACCGCGTTTCAATGCTACCTTTGTGCGCACACGCCTTGCAAAGTGCCAGCCCGCAGACCCGGCAGTTACGTTGCTTGACGCGGTCAAGTTTCTTGCGACATGCTCGACAGAAGTGCACACTCGTCTCCAATTAAATGCGACAGAAGAAATGACATGGTACCAGTCTATAATATACTGGTTTTCATTGTAAATAAGGACATACACTCGTCCCTTTCATACGTATAATGTTGTACAAAACACTTAAATCTTGTATCGCATGATTGCAACAAACATCCTTACATATTTCATATTGAATCATTACGCAATTTATTTGCTTTAAAGTAAAATTAATTAACAGTTTTCTTTGTTTGACCGTTGTAATCCTCGCCTTGCGAGTTCGTTAATCGGTTTTAGCTGTTTAGCAAATTATCATACTCAATAATACGAGTGCTAAAACAGGGATATAACACACGACTTTGAAATAACACAAAGAAACGACAATATACACCATATGTCGGTCCGTTTGATGCCACTCTTAGAATTGGTTCAACTGGTTTTTCATATTGTAGAACTTTTCTACCACTTTGACACATTTCGTCCTTACTTGTTCCAATTGTGCACGCACAAAGGACTTGATAGAGTAAATATTGTCGAGCAACTCTAGCTAGTATTTTAATATTGCAAATGCACCACTTTTCTTACCTCCCAAAACGTGGATCTTTGCCAACTGGGCACGTCCACGTATCCCCTGATCTCTCCCAGGGTCCGGTGCACGTGCGAGGTCCCTACGCTCTCATGGAAACCCTGGAGCAGGCGCAGACACTCTTTCCAGTAGTCAACTTGGAACCTGTAAGGTTATAATAAATATTGAGAAGACAAGTTGAAGTGGCATATCGACTGTTAATACAACATTCTGTTTAAACAAATAAGATTATTAACACAAATGTACTAACTGGTTGGTTAACACAGATAGCTTGTCTTTATAGTATTTTGTGTTTTTTATTATTCTGAAACGGTTTCCGGGGGCGCAGGAAATCCGTAAATGTACTAAACCTGTTGTGAATTGAATAAACATGAAATACCGGTTTAAACATGCCGTCTATCCTCAAAAGGACTAGTTTTACTGTAGCAAAATTCTCATTCAAGTACGTGTATGCGATTTGTTTACTTGCGTAAGTTCAAGTCCCAGTGTTTCAGCTATTGTTCTTTTGTCAATAAGGAAATGCTTTACAAATCAAATAGCTATATTTTAAGTTATATGAATTCTCCATTCACCATTGTTGATTCCGTACTAATAATGAAGTGCAAATTCTTCATCTATTTAAACAAGCAAAATAAATTGAGAAACAAAAATGAAAAATTTAAATTGAAAATGAGCAAAATGAAATCCCTTTACGGGGCTGAAAAGTTTTGGGAGTGCACACAAACATTGTTTTCGACCGTCTGATCATGACAAAAAGACGTCAGCGAACATTTAAACAAAAGTAAGTTTAATCCAATCGATGTATTCGGTAGACAGATTTGGAAATCTGTTAACAAACAACGTATCAAACGTACACCATTTGGAATATATTTCAATTGAAATACACAGGAAATAAACATATTTTCTTGTAAATGTCACATGGATGATGTTAATACATAGTGACCACATACTGTAGTTTAATAATTGCAACAATGATGGAATGATGCAGTGCATGTCTTCTTCTTTTAATATAAACTACATAATTAATTATATAACCACGTCTTCTCAAACACGAATTTCTTAATTTAGACGTAATCGATGATAGAAAATCGAGAACATATAAAACGTTTAAGTGTTTAATTAGAAGTGCCATTGAGTGTGTCTTAATTTTCATCATTATTTCGTAACTGAAATTTGTCGTAAGATAATTAATTAGACGCATGACTCCGTCTTCTTAAATATGTAACGACAAGTTTAATTTACGTCTGATATGTGTTGTTTCAAAGAAAAAGACAGTTGGTCCGTAAATAAAGCACAAATGAACGATACCAAGCAATCAATCACAATTATAGAACTAAAGTTATCAGATTATAATGACGCAAATCTATGCGAACAACATACGAATATGAGAGAAATAAAGGACTCCATACACTTACTGGTCTTGCCAGAATCTCTTTTCTCCGTGATTATGCTCGAGGACAATGTCGCACTCGGTGTTACGACGCTCCTTGCGTGACTTACAGAGCATGCTCGAGAAAAATTCAGTATGTGATCTGGTTACACTGCACTGATTGCCCGGCCTTTCAGAGGAGCACGTGTAGCACACCTAAAAATGTCAATAATAAAAAAGGATTTCATGATACCTAACAAAAGCTAACTCGGTAGAGCACTTGCATTAATAAGGAGAGGTTTCGCGTTCGAGTCCTGGACTGGCTGCTTTCTTTTCATCACCCGGCGATCATACGATACAGAAAACATAATGTCATGCGTTCTTGAAAAATTATTTGAAAATGTTTTCAATCATGTTTGCGAACAACTTTTTCGACCGATTATGCCAATTTCGCGTCGGTAAATTCCCATTTTCTGTAAACAGTCACTATAAACGTCATAAGTTCAATCATACCATATTTGGAAAGATTTGTAATTTACAAAAATGTTACAGGAATGCAAAACAAACAAATAAAACCGTAAGTAATCAAATAAGAACATTTGGAAAGATCGTCTTCACAATGCTTGTTATGACGAAGCGCTTTTATTAGAACATTGTTCGTTGCCAGTAAGATCTCTGTGAACAAAAATGTCTAGTCAGCAACATCATGATACTATCTTAACTTTATTTTGACTAAGAACAAACTAATCGCTAAAAATAACATATTAACATATTTAAAACGCAATAAGTAGCAATGACCTTATCAAAGTAAATTTAATAATAGATCTCATATCAATTGCAAAATCTTCATAAGGTATGTAAGGTTATCTAAAAATCTAATGTCTAATTATCTAATTAATTGAAAATATGTTTGCAGTTGATTTGTGTATCGGCTAATAAACAGCTATCATGGCTATGGTCGTTCCGATGCGATGCTTTTAAACAATTGCGACCAAAGCCCTCGTTTCTTATCTCCTTCTCGCAAAAACTCCAAGTCATCGTTTACTGGCCGATCAACAACGCTTAATCAAGTGAACAGATATAGTTTAGATACCTTGCAGGACGTGCCGTTAACATCCGGTTGTGCCGACGCGTCCAACTTCCGGGAGTAGCATAGACAGTTTCGACAAAACACCTCGCCGCATCTGTATGGAAGTATAGCACTAATGTTTAATGTAGTAGCACATTATAACGCTCATAATAACACATGTTAAAGTTTATGAATCAATTTGAAAAAATGTTAAATGTTTCCCGTTTAAACAGAGCTTTGTCTCTTCTGCTTCCATATTCACACACCAGTGCCTGTGACAATCATGCGGCCGCCGGAGGGGAGTCAGTCCGAATACGATTCCGCACGTGTGGTTCTGGCAGAACGTGCGCTCGTGCCTGTTCACGTAGTGATGTTTCGTCACCTCGGAAACAACTGAAGTTAAACATGTAAAGGACTTATTTAAAGTTCATAACTACAAAATTAAAGTGGGAACCTGAAAATCCTATTGAAAACAACGACACTAGAAAAGATTACTTCTGTGTCGCTGTTCAACTGACCCTATTTACATAACATTGCTTGTTGCTGTCCTCGGACAGGCTGTGTAGATTCAGTATATTTATTTGAACGAAGGTGTTATTTATTTGCAATGCCTCATTCATTATTTTGTCAATAAAAAGAGTGATCTATTTACGTAAGAAATTATTTTTTTTAAGTATTGTTTGCTCATGATAACTCGACGTATAGCAGGCCATTTTTTCATGTAATATCTTGTAGTGGACAGGTGTATAAATTTGATCTTAATCTGTTAGCCAAAAATTGTGGTGCTGAAACGACACATTATTAATGTGAACACAAGAATGTCCTTCGTACTCTACTAAATCACCAGACATACTGTATGCCTACACGAGTTCCGCTCGTAAGCAACTATAAAGGCAGCCAAGCCTATCTTCTCTTCCGAGGACCGTATCCCGCCGTGGGATAAATCCAACGACTTGATATATATTGAATGTTTTGAATGCAAACTATATTTGAGATAAAGCATGACCTGCTGTTCAAAACTAAATCCAAAATTTCAAATATTTGATCGCTCCATGACAACAAACAAGTCGAGTATGCATTTAAACAACAGTGATAATGATACTCTTGCTATTTTAAACAATATCAAATTAACATGTATATCAGTCGGTCAATCCCAAGGCTGAATGACTAAACATATTTACTTGTGCACGAGTAAATAATTTTCGTCTAATACACCGTGGTCAAACAACGAAAATAATATGTCCCTTCCCAACTACGCTTCTGATACAGCAATTTAACATATTTTTATTTGGTAAGCCGTTGATATAGCCAACTGAACTTAACGAACGGGCTTGTAAGTGTAGTATAACATATTGATTGGCTTATTAAAGAATACATTCATGGATATCATCCAAAGACACACTGAAACCCTTTACCTGTCGTTAATAGAGCTTTTAACATATCCGTATTTAGCTGTTTCACTCAGCCATCTACCGTCACGTTTAAAGAGAATGTCAGGAATGCCATTTTTCGCCGAAGCACTGACGCCACGAGCTCTTCAAACAATAAACGCAATACTAGCTAATGTATTGAATATACGGATTAAATGCAATCAAAAACAATTCTCTTAATGTATTATTTGACGAATACTTGTTTTCTTGTCTGAGCTTATGCCTAACTTTGGTTGCAATTAACCGACAAAAACATACAATATTCAGATTCCGAAGAAAAACATGTCTAAGTCAGGTACTTCTCTCTAAATTCACTTTTGGGCAACTGTGTGCCTGTTTGAGCAATAAGCCTCTGAGCTCTTTCACGGAACTTATCTGTGTTGCTAGATTCAATTAATACACTTAAGTAACTACTGTTAATACAAACACCACTCCTTCTCAACTTAAGTACCTCTGCACTTCTTTAAAACCCGACCTATGATAAAAGGCATATGCAAATAACTCTTTGTTCATAACATCCTTTTTAACGGGCATATGTGTGAACATTTATTTCAGTAAATCAACAGTCATTGGTTCTTTCTAACTCACGGGTATCTCTAAACGCCGTTTTGCAGCTTCTAACCCATGAATATCAAGTCAACTAGTAGGTGAAGCATACCAAATAATTCATGATTATATTAAATTAATAGTAAGTTTGTTAAACGCATTTATTATCGGACTTGCACTGTAAGCTGTTTGTATTATTTACGCTAAATATATAGAGCAACGTTAAAAGGCTTGGTGGGCAAGACATTTCCGCTTAAAAGCCCATTAGCATACCCGCAACGACGCCAACGACTGAAGCCTCTTTTGAAACTGAGGAACGTGTTCTCCGCTTTGGTGACCTTAAGCAACTCGGGCAGCGATGATACCTTCTCCGCCGAGACGTCTGGCAAGACATCAACTTTACCTCCGTATCTCTGAAATAAATAAATATGTAATAGCACTAATTTAACACAGCGTGTTACTGTACACAATACATTTACAAAAGATAAAGCAACTAGTTGAAATTACAGGGGTCACAAATGATATTAAAAGGGATAACATACGGAATCTAAGATCTTCAACACCAAAACTTCCCATAGCCATTATTATAATGTATGTACTAACAATTTTCCGTAGGTAAAGCCATCCAGTCTAGTACAAACGACTTGTCCGTCATTCGTCCAAATCATAGGCCAAAAATAAGACGATTTCTGGAACAATCAAAACGACTTTTTCCCCACAATATTGCATGTTTAATAATACCATAGGTATTAATAGTATAGGTGGTACAAATAAACCAAAACGTTGCTCCCATGTGTAAGTAAAAGCATCTACGACTTCAGTCTCTTAAAACCAAAATCTAGAATAAAAGGTTGTAAATTGGCTTTCTGTTTAGAGGCAAAGAAATCGACCTCTACATTTCCCCATCAAGACTGATTAAGTATTAGTAAATAATACCTAAATATTGTAATTGCCTAATCTTGTAATTCAGGCTCGATGGAGCCATGAGCAAAAATGCAGCTAACACCTCTGTAATCAGTAAACACTTAACTCTATGATTAACCAATACATGCTCAAGCGGTAACAGTTTTCTGTAAAACAGCACAATTCTCCCCATGTGGAGGATTTTGCCGTTTTCAATTGCGACCACGTGTCATGCACTAAACCGCTGGGCACTTCAAACTCATGCACTTCTAAACTAGTGCTTCTAGCGTCACAATCAAAAATTCTAGTACAGCCATGACTGACTGCCAGTGATCTAACATTTAAACTGTGTAAATGTTCTTTCCAAAACGAGTTTGACCTTAAGTTTGTCTGTGCTTTAACACCTTGTCATAATTTGCGGGACAATTCTGAGAACTATACCCATAGATATAACAAGTCCCACAAAACTAGCAATTCTTCGCACACATACTTCTGAATTTGCAAAATGTTTAACGATTGTAAAACTTTATAGATTCTTCACATCGATATACACACGTTGAAATTAGCTGTATTTAATTGAGATACTAGCCATTGTAAATCTTGCACTGGCCCCCAGCATGATTTGTAAACTTTGGGCACCAAGCAGGATAACAGCAAATCTGATTTTATTTCCCGTGACATAGTAACTGTATTATCGTATTTCTCTGCGATATATTTTTAACAATAGTTTAACGAGACTATAATGAAATATGTTGGCTTCCGTACAGAGAATGTATGTTATTTGTTCAGTTACATTTGGTTTATCGCGATGAAGTGCTGAGAACAGAGGAATCGTCGTATTAATGCTGACAATTAACTGACAAAGTTATATGACAACTTAAGTATATTTTAACCAGTAAAATCATTGACACATATATTTAATTCAAATAAACATAATAAAATATAATAAGGTAGGGTACTTACGACGGTTATTTAAAAACGAGGTTTCTCGCAGCTTTGCACAGACACATTGACTACCATCACTGATATAATGTAAAGACGAAATTATTTCGTGAGGCCAAATAAACACCATTCCGTTCCTTGTCCCCTATATCGAAACTAAGAATAAACAATCGTGTTTTATTATTAAAATGAGAGCGACGCGTGTCCAATACAGGTGTCTATTGATGTACATCGGACATACAAGACTCGGTTCCCTAGTAATACATATTGAAAATTAAATTGCCATTACTGACGCTTCTTTTGCAAAATCTTACAAACCCGAAGAATCCGTGCATAACATAGTAATTAACCGACTGAGAAAGACAAAACTATAGTGTCGCCAGCGAAAGTAAACAAAAGCGGACGGGAACATTGAAAAGGGACATATTTTTAGCATTTTGCCTGAATAAAGAACTTCTGTCAAATTCTCCAAACATACCAAATATGAAAATATCGATGATGCGTCCTCTAAAAATGCAGTATGTCTGCCGAAAGTATTGTGCGACAAATATAAATTTCAAAATGTCAATGCCGTAATAAAAATTCCTCGTGTAAATTATATGTTTAACTCTGGTAAACAACATTAATCCTTGCAGTTTTCGGAACAATTTAGCATGGGTACTTCTAGGTAATGGGGATAATTAACTTCGGAATGTCTGATCGCACTGATTTACCAAGTACATGAACTCGTGACTTTACAAGTGAAGGTTGCCTTACTACGGAATGTGGAAGATATTTTAAACATATCGAAATAGCAATCAAGCTAACCCATTTAACTCCTTTCAAATATACTATATTTTAAATGAGACTACTATCAGTGCATAAAATATATCCGCGTTGTTTGTACCCAAGTCATTCAATAATAGTATTTCAAGACGACCATTAACAAATCATTGTTCCGTGTAACGATTTAAACAGATAGTGAACGATTTACAAAAAATTGAAGAAGAACTTTCATAATTCCACTATCTTTCATACTTAAACGAAAGATTTAGTGAACATAAGAACAGTGCCTTTACGTTTTGTCATTTAAATTATGTACAGTTCATTCTACAACAAAACATCATCTACTGCGTTCGTTCTTCCATTCTGGCGTTTTGCCCACACTGTCCACAGACTGACTGGTGCTGGCGGAATTTATATGTTTTAATTGCTATTATTACGGACTGATTTATGAAAAGATATTTATAAAATGCATTTTAGTTCTGCACCTTCGCTCATTTAATCAGCAATTCCTTCACCATTACGCTAAATAATTGATAATTTTGCCTCTAACATATAAAAAACATCATCAGCGGGTGTCCCATGGTTATTGTTTTCTCTGATTCGCGAAAACCACCACGTGTTTGTTTGATATAGACAAAGGGAAGGACAGATCTGATCGGTGCTACATACGAAACATGTTCAAACAGGACTTGAAATCCAAAGCAATAGCCAACCTTATTTAAAGGGACCTTTTTCATGTTTTGGGTAATTTACAAAATTTTATATAAAAATTTGTTTCAGATTCGCAAATGTTCGCTATAGCTATGATATGTGTAAGGAAACAGTAATACTTAACATTTACCATGCTCCAAAATATCCATTATATGCATCTTTTGACGATTTAAAAACTTGAACATTATAAAGCGTTGCAACGCGAAACGATTGAATAATTTGGAGAGTTCTGTTGTTGTCGTTATATTTTATTTTATAAAATACATCACTCATAGTATAAGCGAGGATTGCGGAGTGGTTTCATCGATAGACTTTTACTTTAGGGGTCAATGGTTCGAGCCCAGTTGAGTGTTACTTTTTTCTTTCTTCAATTTTATTCTTGTGTTTTTTACTTGAGCTTTTAAGAATGTTTCCAATGATAAAATCAATAAATATAAAGCATTTAATGACAAACTAAAATACATGCCAAAATCTGTGAAAAGGTCCCTTAAAGTAAATGCCTATGTATAATTTCGCAAACTAGGCAACACGCACAGCTATGCGGTCATAACACAAAAAACAGACGCATTTAATAACTCGACAAACAATAGGAATGGTAATCAAATGTGAAAATAGGTGGTAGATTTGTTTGTTCGCTATAAGCATAATTAATCACTATTTCAATGGAATTTAGGAACGAATTACGGGCACCAGTCGGAAGCTTCACAAACTATGCTTGTTTGAGGGGTTGTTGATTATATGTTTGCGGACGTGTTGATGATGTGATGAACATACTAAAACTCGGGGATTGGCATGTAAAACGAAGACTAAAACATCGTGTTTATAATAACGAGACAATAAAACACTGCCGAGCTGGTCCGGACGTCTACAGTCGGCCCTCTGCCTTGGGCTCAAGAGCCGAAATACGGGTTTGGATTATAGAGCCCGATCCACCTTTTCCGTAGATAATACATGTCGGTGAAGAATACATACTATGAATGATTTCTATTCACTACATTTTAACACCATACCAAACTTTCTAACTTTAATTTTCATATTATAAAATGACACAATTTATTGCTTATGCTATGATAAATTATCAACATTTTATTACTTTTTTAGAATTTGGGCAGTAGCTTAAACTAACACCGTCGTTGTAAAAATCATCGATAAATGCGATTGTGGAAATGTTATTTATTACTGATACCAAAAGGGCACGTGGTAAGTTGTTGATATCGGTACATACGCGGGTGTCAGTTATTGGCATCATCATTATGTCTCCTGACCGAAATCCCATTTGTAGAAAGTTAATTTATTTCCGAAAATGACGAAACGGATTGCTACTGTGCACTTTCAATATTTATTATTGATAAATATCCTGATAGCAATGTTTAATATTATTAATGCCCCCTTTATATGTAATAACTTGTTGGATTTCGGTACCCGCTCGGCGTCTAAAAGCGTGTATTGCTTAACGGAATATCAGTTATAAAGCACTATTTCGTGTCAGATACATGTGAAACAGTGTTTTGTTGATAGTTTCATTAATAACATCGGTGAATACCATTTAAGAAGTGTCATTTACTTCTAACATCACCATCACATGAAGTTCCACGTGGAATATCGGTACCCGCGAAAGCGTCAGTGAGCGTATTTTTGCTTAATAAATAAATGACACAAAGGGAATGAAAATATGTCTTTCAAAATCATCCGGAAAATCGCGTTTTCAATAGACGTATACCCACTTTGGTGTGTCGAGGATTTCTAAGGGGCACACTACAGTTTTTTTACAAATCGGCTACTGACTGCCGGGGTGGGGGCACTGTCCGTCCTCACTGCTGACACAACGTCTGCACCTGAAATCATACAAAACATATTTTCAGTATTATTGGGGGTATGTCTTCCAAAAAATACATGGATAGCCATAGTGCACCAATTTGCTCTATATTTGTATCATGGAAAATCAGCCAAT